>NC_060138.1:568200148-568503178 GCF_021461385.2 Schistocerca piceifrons
TCTCAGGGCTGGCGACAAGTTAAAACTAGTACGCCAGCCGCGTGTAGGCAACCCGCAACAACTCATTGAAGGTCACAGAGGTGCCTCACACTGAGACCATCCCAGAGTGCCCCAGAGGGCTACAACACTAAGAAGAATCGCTTCTCGGCTTTTGACAAGATCTGACGTCATACGGCGCGCGCAAGCTATTTATAGCCCGCCAAGGTCGAGCCACACCCCGATGACGTCAGCAAACTTGATTCTCAGGGCTGGCGACAAGTTAAAACTAGTACGCCAGCCGCGTGTAGGCAACCCGCAACAACTCATTGAAGGTCACAGAGGTGCCTCACACTGAGACCATCCCAGAGTGCCCCAGAGGGCTACAACACTAAGAAGAATCGCTTCTCGGCTTTTGACAAGATCAATGTGTAGGATATATTTAAATAAAAGAACTTAAGTGATATAAAAAATTATGATTTATTGAAGTCAAAGATTAGAATAATAAAACATTACATCACCCTGAACTTGACAATCATTACCTAAAGAACCTCCACTCTTACACCATACATAAACATGTTCAGAACTCTCAATTTTACGACATACACGGCTCCTTAAAACTAACGGTTCATCACTTGAAAGATAACTTCCGCCATATGACGAATTGGACTGATGAATAACGTTGAACGTCTTCCACGCGATAACATCTCTGGTAGGAAATGAATCCAAAGAATTCTTCTTCGCATCACTAGTACACTCGGTCCACTCTTGCACAAGTTTCCCTATATACTCGGAAGAAAAGGTTGATGGTTCCACTGTAAGCCACGTATGCACCGCTTTCTTCACCCCTGTTGATCGGAGCATAGTCGACGGCTTTTTAAAAATATGCTTAAGTGGACCATCTTCAGTGATGATCCGTTTCAGAAGAGTTTAACCTTCGTTGGTATGATAGCCCAGCACGCGCTTACAGGTTTCCGCACGGTTACGCTTGTGCTCTTGTTCGACTTGTTTCGGAACTCACACCTAGCGAAGTGGCGTAGTGGTAAGCGCACTGGGCTCGCAGATGGGAGGACGGAGGTTCAGACCCACATCCGACCATCCTGATATCGGTTTTCCTTGATTTCCCTAAATAGCTTCGGGCAAATGTCGGAATGGATCCTTTTAAAGAGTGCGGCCGTTTCTTTCTCCATCCTTCCCTAATCTGAGCTTGTGCTCCGTCTCTAATGACCTAGTTGTCGACGGGGCGTTAAACACTAATCTGCTGCTCTTCCTCCTTGGAACCCATCTCGCCAGACTTCGTGAAACTTCAGCCTATTACGCATGATTTCATATGCAGAACCACGAGTAATCTGCATGCGGTTTGTCCCATCAAATGGTTCTGAGCAGTATGGGACTTAACTTCTGAGGACATCAGTCCCCTAGAACTTAGATCTACTTAAACCTAACTAACCTAAGGACATCACACACATCCATGCCCGAGGCAGGATTCGAACCTGCGACCGTAGCGGTCGCGCGGTTCCAGACTGTAGCGCCTAGAACCGCTCGGCCACTCCAGCCGGCTTGTCACATCACCAAGTGTCATTCGTTTGTTACTCAGAATAAAGGCATGGGCTCGTTCAGTATTGGTATCAGATATGGCTGGATGTCCTGCTCTTTCCTCGTCATTCACGCTCTTTCGACCACTTTTGAACTGTTCAACTACTGGAAAAAAAACTTCGCTGTGACGAAATACTGCACCTATTGTATTGAATGTTTTCTACGATTTGCTGCTCGCGGTACACCTCACACCCAAAAACCGGAGTACGAACGCTTTTCTTCTATGGAGCAAATACAGAGCAGCGCGGGCATCTTTACGCCGCAACAGCGCAAAATGCATTGACGCGATAACGCTGCGACGGTGCCATCTAGCGGCTAATGAGCACACATAGCAGTATAGCCATTCTAAAGACAATTAGAGCAAAATTATGGAAAATTAATACGTGACATACTTTTGTGAAGTCTCTCGGTATCTAGTGTTTCCTTCGTGCACTCCTTAGTGCGCAGCCAGTATCTCTTTAAAGCTGTTAAATTGTTGACACATGTTCTAATTTCCACATCCTGTTTGATGACTGAATGCCAATAGATAGAAGCTTAGGACTACAGTCGTTCGGTCTTCAGCAAGGTCCTGGAATCTATCCTCACCCGCCGCATCCACCAGCATCTCCGCCAGCACCGCCTCCTTCCCGTTACCCAGTGTGGCTTTCGGCCGTCATTCTCTTCCGACGATCTTCTCCTTCACCTCACTCATCTCCTTTCCGACCAGCTTAATTCCCGTCGCTCCGCAATCTTCCTCTCCCTGGACCTCGAACGAGCTTATGACCGCGTATGGCATTCCGGTCTCCTCTTCAAGCTCCAAACCTTCGCCCTTCCCATTAACTACGTCCGTCTGATTGGCTCCTTTCTCTCCCGCCGTCCTTCCTATGTCACCATCCATAACACAGATTCCTACACCTTTTTCCCCTCCGCCAGTGTGCCCCAAGGCTCCGTCCTCTCCCCCCTTCTGTACCTTTTGTACACGGCGGACATGCCGCCGCCGTCACCCCCCCGTCCACCTTCTCCAGTTTGCCGATGACACAGCCTTCCTTGCCCTTGCCCCCACCCTGCAGCGCTCCCAACACCTTCTCCAATCCCATCTTGACTGGTTCACCGCTTGGTGCAACCAGTGGTTGCTCAAGGTCAATCCCTCCAAAACCCAGGCGATCATTGTAGGCAAAACCACCCCTTCCTTCCGCCTCCTTGATTTCTATCTCACCATCTACGGCCGTCCTATCGCCCTCACTCCCACCCTTAAGTACCTTGGCGTCACCCTCGACCGTCGCCTCTCCTGGACTCCCCATCTCCGGACAATCCAAGCCAAGGCAAGCTCCCGACTCCGTCTCCTCAAGCTCCTTTCTGGCCGTACATGGGGTCTGGACCCCTCCACCATCCTCCACACCTATAAATCCCTCATCCACCCTATCCTTTGTTACGCCCATCCGGCCTGGATCTCCGCCCTCCCTACCTTTTATAAATCCCTCCAAATCCTTGAATGCCATGCTCTCCGCCTTGCCTATCACATCTGTCTCCCCTCCCCCACGCGGATCCTGTATGATCTCATCCCCTTCCCCCACCTTCTCCTTTTCCTTGAAAGGATACGGCTCCTGTACAACTCCCGCAAACTCGATCTTCCTCATCCGCTTGTCTCACCCATCCTCTCCCACCCCCGCCCACTGCCACGCCTGTATTCCCACGTCCCACCCGGTCTCCATCTCTCCACCCTCCTCACCCTTCCGCCAGCTCCCCCTCCCTGATGATGTCCTCCTCCCCTCCATCTACCCCTCCTATCAACTTTGATCCTCCCCCCCCCCACATCCTGTGTCCTTTCCATTAGGCACCCTCCCTCCCTTCTCTTACCTTTTTCCCCATCCCCTCCCTCCTTCCCTCTTCCCCCGGGCTTCCCCTCCCACTTCTTCCCTTCCCCCTATCTCCCCTGCCCATGGCATCTTCTCTCCCCTATCCCTCTCCCACCCACCCCCCCCTCCTCCTGTCTTGGAAAATCCCCGGACTCGTACACAGATAGTGAACATTCACGCGCCGGAGATCAATGCCTCGTGTTCTGTGTGTGCCATCGTTTTGTGCTTAAGTGATTCAGTGTTATTCGTTCACGTGTGACAATTTTCGTCTCTGTCTATGTCCAAGTGTCTGAACAATTTTGTCTTGGACTCTACGCCCGTGAACGGCACCTTGTATTTTAAAAAGTGTTTGTCTCCGTTTATATGTTGTAATGGATCTGGGAGATGTTATTTTTTTTACTGTATTTATCGATACCAAATTGTAAATGTTTTCTTATATTTTTTGTCAGAATTTATTATAATTTGTCTTATTATATGTTAATTTACTTCTGTTTTTGAGAGTGAAAGCATATTGATTACTACTAGAAAATGTATCAAAGAATAGCAAAGAGACTGATTACAAGTGGAAGCTTGTGTGTTGTGTAAAATATCTTTGACGTTGGAGTCGTCTTTGACTATAGTCAGTCAGTGGCTAACTCTTGGTGTGTGTTGACAGAAGAACAATGTGAAGCCAACAAAGATGAATTGTGGAATCATACTTAGACAACTGAAGCCAAGACTAATATCGCCTTGTAAACTTCTAACGGATAAGGTACTGTCACGAAATATGGCAAATTTAAGTAAATAAAAAATAGTGAGCATATTTTCAACTTTGTGTCTCGTCAGAGGAAGCATATTTTCAACTTTTGTCTTAGTCGGGATGCCATTTTTCAACTGGGGACTGTAGCTGGGATATTGTGTTCACGAGATCTTCAACAGTGCTACGAGGAAGAAAATTTTTGTGTGTTAATACCAGTTTCTTCAGAATGTGTGATACAGTATTTGTGTTCATCAGGAAGTTAAAGTTTTGGAGAAGAAATGTTTCGGCGAAAAATATAATTTTCGACAGAAGAAGTAATTTTAAGAATTTTGGTCAACAATCACATGGATGGAAAACGCGGATTTGCAACAGTAGAAGAGTGTTCCAGATAAGTCACGAAAGCCTCGTATTTTGTTAAAACAATATTTTTATCTTGTTTTGTATTGTTGTGTATAAATTTTTGTTCTTCACAATGACTTATTAGATTTTCGAGAGTATTGTGCCTAAAGTAGAAAGTAGTAATTTAAAAGACTTCGAACATCAGGACAGGTTAAATGAAACAGAAAGAACCGATCAATTTGATTTAAAATGTTTTCTTGTAAATTTCACGAAAGAAATTAAACAATTAGTTGACGACAATAAGACTTACTGGGATGAAAAAATTGATAACATTTTGTTGCAAGTCCAAGCAGTCAGTACCCAAGTGGGTGATCTTTCGAACAGAGTTGGCAGTGTTAAGGAAAAAATTGAGTCTGTGGAAGCAAAAGTAAATGAAATTGATGCTAAATTGAGCAGTGAAATTAATACTGTAAAAAATGAGTTACTGGCAGATAGGGAAAGAAATTTAATTGATTTTAATTAGATAAAAGGGGAAATTAAAAATTTGGATGAGAATACAAAAGCTTTAGTAAAAAATGTACAACAAGAAACTGACAATCGTTTGGTTACTCTAGAAAAAAAATAGAGTGCAATGATTTAGAAAACAAAAAATCTGTCAGAGAACTTAGCGAAAACTTGAAAGTTTTGACACTGAATTTCAAAGCAAAAATCAAATGTCAACACATGCAATCTTGTATCTAATATTCCAGTGAACCACTTTTCGGTAGATGGACCCTTACATCCCGTTGATTTTATACAGTATTGTAAGGATTGTTTTTTACCTCACTCACCAGATGAAATAAAAATTAAATTTGTGAAAAAATTCTTGGAAGGGGAAGCTTTGACTTGGGCAAACCAGATTGTTACTTTGGGGATGACCTTTTCAGAATTTGAATCAAAATTTCTGGAAAATTTTTGGGATGATCTTAAACAAACTAGAATCAAAAGTGAATTTTTGAATGGGAGAAACTATAGAGAATCAGATGGGAGCATGAAACAATTTTGCAAAAGTGAACTTCAAAAACTTATTCATTTAACAAAACCTTTGGATGACTTGATCAAAATTGATACCTTAAAGAGAAGATTGCCATCAGCAATGCAGTTGGGTTTAGTTCATTGTCCTGATAGTAATGTAGAGCAGTTTCTCAATTATATTGAAAAGTTGGATAGGGTAACAACAAGAACACACAGTGGGTTTACTCAGAAATGTAATGGTCAAAATTGGGGAAATGACAGCTTTCAAAAAAGGGAACAAAACAATTATAATGGTGTCAATCAAAATTCAGGGGGATATAACAATTTTCAAAAGAAGGACCATAATTTTTATCCAAAACAAGAACAACATTTTCGCGGAAATAATGAACAAAATAGAGAACACTTTAGGGATCAAAATCACAGAAATTTTGGTAGAGATCAGTACAATAGGAACTACCAACAATCAGGTAATGTTTGGCATAGGAATGGGAACAGAAATGTTGATCAGAGACATTGGCAGAACCACAATCAGCAGTTCAAACAGGAACAAGTTGTAATTCAGGAAACAAAAAACGAATAGACGCCCCCTTGAAGGTCCGCAAGGTTGAGGCAGAAGGTGAGCATGATGAAAGGACCAATGGATGTGACTATCATAAACCCAAACATGACAGTTCCAAACCTAAGCTTTCATATGAGGTCATTAGTTGTTACTTATTGAAGAAATTTCAAGAGGAAAATAATGATGATATTGATAAAGATAAATTTTTCAGTACACAAGAACATACAGTAGATAAAAGTAATTGTGATTCATTTAATTTAACAGAGTTTTACACTTGGGCAGAAAAGAACAACACTTTGTCAGATGATGTAATTTGTAGTAGTTCAGAGATGTGTGTGAATGAAAGAGAGATTGCATGCTGTGAGAATGAAAATATTGGTGAAAGGGATCTGGTAACTTTAGAAAGGGGAAATAATATTTTGGGGGATAATTTGAATGTGTATGACCTGAATATGTGTAATGATAATGATGTTGATGATAAAGTTGATAATGATGGTAATGGTATTGGTGATGATGTTGAGGAAAGGTATTTCATTAGTTTAAATAGGGAGTTGGGTATACACATGGTTGAAAATGGATTAAATAGTGAGAATATTATAGAAATTCCAAGGGATGTTACCAGGATGAATAAGGCTCACAAGCTGGGTGTAGGTGAAAGTGTGAATTTTGATGTTGTTGGTAAAGAATCTGACTACACAAATAACGGTGACACATGTATAACTTCTAGCCTAAGTGAAACTTTTACAGATACTAATGATACACACACATTTCTTATGAATATATGGCTGAACAGTGAAACTATTTCTTTTGACAAGAACTTTAGAATGATGCTTATTAATGTATGTGAAACTGTATGTCCTGAGTGGTGGAAAAAGATGAGATATTTTATTTTTGAAAAGCTGAAGGATAAGTACTTCAATAGTATACAATGTGATTTGGATGAAAATTCTTGGCTATTTGTGATAATAGAGAGTACTAATGACAATTTTGTATCTTGTGCAAATTTTATAACTGTGACAAATAATACATGTAATGATATACCATATGATTCTGATAAGTATAGGTTCGGGGAAATTTAAAGTGATTTATTGCATGAGGATACAGGTTCTGAGAAAAGTGATCAATTTTGCAGTCCTTATATAAAAGTTCAAATTGGGTCATGGATTGGTAAATGTTTAATTGATACAGGAAGTGAGATCTCGGGAATATCTGAAAGGTTAAGCAAGAAATTGAAAGTGGGGAAAGATTATGTTGAAATGCCAGTTGTTGGGGTAAAGATAAAAGGTGCTACTGGGAAGAGCAGTAAATTGGTAAAAAGCCAGGCTTTAGTGACATTTTTAATTGAAGGCAAGTTGTTCACACATGGATGTTTTGTAATTCAGGAATTTAATGAGGATTTTCTTTTGGGTATGAATTGGATAGTAAAAGTAAATACAGCATTTGATTGGGTTGGAAGAAAACTTTTGATAGAAACTAGTGAAAGGGAATACATTCAGATAAATTTTGTGAACACACTTGGTGATCAGAGTAATGGAAATTTTGACAGTATCAATTTACTAAAAGAAAATAGATTGGAGAATATTGAAACTCATAGATTTGATACTGATGAAGTTGAATTTGGGAATTTAGTAAATTTGAAAATTTCAGAAACACAAAATTTATCTGGGGAGCAAAAACAACAGTTAGAAAATCTGCTGTGGGAATACAGTGACGTTTTCAGTGACATACCTGGTAGGGTAAAGGGTTATCAGTGTGAGCTTCAGGTAAAACCTCATGAACCATTTTTCATAAAACCATACAGTATTGCAATATCAAAAAGGCCTACTGTTGAGAAAGAGCTGAAAAAGATGGAAGGATGTAATATAATAGAAAGGAGTATCAGTGCATATAATAATACCCTAGTAGTAGTTACGAAAAAAGATGGTGGAGTAAGATTGGTTTTGGACTCTAGACACTTAAAACAAAATTTTGTTCAGACAGACAGACCACCCTGAAAATATTCATGAGTTACTCTATAAATTTACAGATATAAAATATATGTTAAGTTTGGATCTAACTTCGGGTTTTCATCAGGTACCACTTTCGGTTAATTCTAGGAAATATACTGCTTTCTTGTACAATGGTAAGAGTTACCAATATTGTGTTGTGCCATTTGGGTTAAATTCTTCTGTCTCCGAATTTATAAGAGCTTTGGATCATGTACTGGGGCAAGAGCTTGCGTCTAAACTGATAATTTATGTAGATGACATTTTGGTTACAGGGCAAAATTGGGAGGAACATTTTTCGATTTTGAAGTCAGTTTGTGAAAAACTTAGAAAAGGGGGGATGACATTGAAATTAGAGAAATGTAAATTTGCAGTTTCTGAATTAAAATTTTTGGGTCATGTTGTCACAGACAAGGGAATTTTGGCAGATCCAGAAAAAATTGAAGCAATTTCAGAAATTCCTATTCCTAAGACTAAAAAAACAATTAAAGGCGTTGTTTGGGTTATGCGGTTATTACCGAAAACATATAAGTGATCAGAGTCTGAATGCACCATGTTTAAGTCAGTTACTTAAGAAAAACATTGTTTGGGTTTGGGATAAAAGTTGTCAGGAAGACTTTGATAAAATTAAGGAAGAGTTGAGGAAACAAGGGGAAAAGAGGAATAAAAGACATAACAATAGGGTAAAATTAACCACTTTCAAAATTGGGGATCTTGTTCTGGTCAAATCTCATGAAAAATCAAAAATGTTAACTTCTGAAATCAAAAAAATCTTTGATATCTATATTGGGCCTTTTGAAGTCATAGAAAATCCACACCCTAATGCTTATCGTTTGGTGTATCCTAAGTCAAAGAAATTATTTGGTCTCAGGAATGTTGTCTCTTTAAAACTGTATAAACAGAAATCATAATTTCAAAATTTAAATAACCTATTATAATTTAAAACAAAAGTCCTCCACTGGAATATGCTTGTTAGAACAAAACTACTTGTACAACCAAGTATGTATATTTGCATGTATAAATTAATAATTTGAAGTCACATGTTAATTGAAACTGATGAAAAAATACTGTTGTAACAAAGAATGAGAGAAAGATTTATTTTTACTTTTTTTACAAAAAAAGTCTCCCTAGTGAGCATTTCTAAATTTTTCTAATTTTTGGAAGCTAAGTCTTCCCTGTGGGTGAAGGCATGCATGTGAGGATATGCATGCAAAGGTATAAGTTTCAAAACCAATTTTAGATAAAGCCTCATGATATATGAGCAGTTTAATGTTGGTTGGTTGGTTGGTTGTTTCGGGGAAGGAGACCAGACAGCGAGGTCATCGGTCTCATCGGATTAGGGAAGGACAGGGAAGGAAGTCGGCCGTGCCCTTGAAAGGAACCATCCCGGCATTTGCCTGGAGCGATTTAGGGAAATCACGGAAAACCTAAATCAGGATGGCCGGACGCGGGATTGAACCGTCGTCCTCCCGAATGCGAGTCCAGTGTCTAACCACTGCGCCACCTCGCTCGGTAGTTTAATGTTGTTTATACTGATGTTGTGGGGAGCAAAAGTACTCTTCACAAGAATGTGACTTGTAGTAATATTGTAGTAGGGAGGCAAGTGTACATAAATAATTGCAAAAAATTTAGATAATACTGATGTATCTTTAGCTGTACTAAAAGAAGAAAATCATAAGCAAAAAAAAATACAAAAAAAAACATGAGTAAAAAAAAAATTAAAAAGAAAATCATAAACAAAAAAATATGCAAAAGAAAAAAAACACGAGTAAAAAAAATTTTAAAAAATCAAAGTAAATATATATATATATATATATATATATATATATATATAATGCAAATATATATAAACAGACACTACGCTATATATGTCCAGTGTCGTTTTTACTGTACGATATGTAAGTATAATGAAATTAACATTGATATTTTTAAAAAAAATTAAATCTTATTCTAGGAAATGAGTTTTACCTTTCTATTATTTTCAATCTGTATGCTGTATGTTAGAATATTTCTCATGTATGTTTTATACCATGTATATTTGTCATGTTAAATAATTTCTTTACTTGAATTTTTTTTGTATGAGATTGATGGGGAAGTATCATTGCAACAACAGCCAGTAACAAGTCCACAGATTCAAAGAGTCCAAATTTGGAAGAGGTTATTAGACTGCATCATTAATGTACTAATTGTGTAATACAGATCCATCACTGAGTGTGGTCGGGATTTAGTTGTATATGTCCATAATAACAAAAGCCCTGGGGAGCAGTTGTAATGGATCTGGGAGATGTTATTTTTTTACCGTATTTATCGATACCAAATTGTAAATGTTTTCTTATATTTTTTGTCAGAATTTATTATAATTTGTCTTATTATATGTTAATTTACTTCTGTTTTTGTGAGTGAAAGCATATTGATTACTATTAGAAAATGTATCGAAGAATAGCAAAGAGACTGATTACAAGTGGAAGCTTGTGTGTTGTGTAAAATATCTTTGACGTTGGAGTCGTCTTTGACTATAGTCAGTCGGCAGCTAACTCTTGGTGTGTGTTGACGGAAGAACAATGTGAAGCCGACAAAGATGCATTGTGGAATCATACTTAGACAACTGAAGCCAAGACTAATATCGCCCTGTAAACTTCTAATGGAAAAGGTACTGTCACGAAATATGGCAAATTTAAGTAAATAAAAAATAGTGAGCATATTTTCAACTTTGTGTCTCGTCAGAGGAAGCATATTTTCAACTTTTGTCTTAGCCGGGATGTCATATTTCAATGTCCACCATGTTTTTTCTTTAAATGTCTTTATTTGTATATTTGTGTTTCTCTGTGGCTAAAGAGCGGCGTCGTATGTTGCTGCAGGCCTGCCTGTAATACAGGTTTCAAAATAACAATAAAGAAAAAAAAACTACAGTCGTGCCTGCTCGGGTCTACATCGTGCCTTTTCGTAAGACACTTTTCGGCAACAGCAGCAGCAACCGCAATTGTTCTTCTCTTTTTTATCCATAAATGGGACTGCATACGGTGAAGACAATTCTTTTGCAATTCGTACCTTTTGCCATACATTGCACGGAGGTTCGATAAGTAAGCATATATGAAACTGTAACTGCCATACGACACTGTTGTTGATATTCTCATGTAAGGAGATGTCATAAACCCTTTCGCAGTGCACTCGTTTTTCTGTTCTACGCTGACATAATGCGTATAACAATAATGGCACTACTTCAGTGTGACAATCGTATAGAGATGTAAAACACCATTATTATCGACTGTGTCACGCTGTGGGGCAGTTGAATTTAAAAATGCAGATTTAGGATTAAAATGCAGGCTTCACGCCGCCATGTATCATGAACATTTCTTAACTGACATATTCAGTGCCTTTGTTATTCCGATTACGATGCAAAATTGATTTGCTTGCGTGTCCAAAGGAGCAGGCACTGCGGTCACTACAGCCGTTACGAAACACATCACATGAATTCACAATTGCGATTAAGGACTACCATCAACTTTAGAATGGA
This sequence comes from Schistocerca piceifrons, assembly GCF_021461385.2. Lineage (NCBI taxonomy): Eukaryota > Metazoa > Arthropoda > Insecta > Orthoptera > Acrididae > Schistocerca > Schistocerca piceifrons. The sequence goes on from NC_060138.1 coordinate 568,211,706, forward strand.
ATGACCACAATGAAAACTTGTGTCGGACTGGGACTCGAACACGGAATTCCCGCTTATCGTAAGCGTTCGCCCGAGCTACCATGTGTCATCAACCATTCTACAGCTGATGGTAGTCCTTATTCGCAATTTTGAATTCATTTGATGTATTTCTTGAGTCTGGTTTTGCAAGTAAATGCCTAGAAAATCTGAACAACAGAATGACGATCAGATTTTATTTGAGTCCCCAAAATGAATCACAGTGGTTTCAGCAAAAGTATTGCCTGTGTCAATGAGAGCTTTTAATGTATTCTCAATTAACAGGGTGACAATAACAATGTGTAATGTGTAACAGATTTCAGTTTTAGTACAGACATAGAAGGGGGGCGGGCGTCATTCCAAAACAGTTTTACCACAGTGTCAAGTTACAGAGCAAAACCAAGAAAGTGTCTCTTATTTTCGTAAACGTGGAAAGATATTTTACAATGTGGGATGAAGTAAATTGTTTTTCTCCTTTTGTAGGCAGTATGGTATCGACGACTGAGAGGAATGGATAATTAATCCACGCTCTTTCTTCAGAGCGATTTTTAATGGTATGTTCTGATAGTGCCGGCCGGTGTGGCAGTGCGGTTCTAGGCGCTTCAGTCTGGAACCGCGTGACCGCTACGGTCGCAGGTTCGAATCCTGCCTCGGGCATGGATGTGTGTGATGTCCTTAGGTTAGTTAGTTTTAATTAGTTCTGAGTTCTAGGCGACTGATGACCTCAGAAGTTAAGTCGCATAGTGCTCAGAGCCATTTGTTCTGATAGATTTGAATAAGAAGTCAAAACCAATGCAGTGCACGTGGAACACAATAACGTTCACTGTCACCGCTATGTTTATTTCGTAATTTGAAAAGGGAATGAGGGTAGTAAAGGGCTACTATTGTTTATCAAGGACAGAAGAATGGAAATGATCAGTGGCCTGGAGTTCCCAGGCGGGAAGTTCGGCCGCCAAGTGCAGGTCTTATTGAGTGCGACGCCACATTGGGCGACTTGCGCTTCGACAATGGGGATGAAATTATGATGACGACAGCACAACACCCAGTCCCTGAGGGGAGAAAAATCTCCCACCCCAGCCGGGAATCGAACCCGGGCCCCCACGCATGGCATTCCAACGCGCAGACCGTTTTTTTTTGCTCGTGGCGTTTGGTCTGGTCGGACGTCACAAGACATCCGTTCAAGTTGATCGTTGATTCCTTTACTCAGTTTTTTTTTTGTTTTATTACAGAGGGCGAGCAGCCCTCTGACCGAACACGCCGAGCTACCGTGCCGGCTAGCGTTCAACTATTGGGGCATCAAGGGCAGAAATTTAGCACACTACAGTTAACTGATGATGCAGCAGTGGCAGGCGAAAGTGAGCAGGAACAAGATTCCGTGCTAAATGTAATGTAACATGTGTTAGCTGTAGTTTAAGATATGCACATAAATAAGAATAAAGCCTCACAGGTGGACCTGCTGGTGGAGGAATAAGTGTTACATCTGGAAAAGAGATTCTTGAAGAGAGAGTTCCATTTTGTTACCTGAGAAGCAGGAAACATAAACATTATGGGCATACACAAGATTAGAAGCAAGGACAAGGCGAAAAGGGCGCTTATAAGGAGCAAAATTTGGAAATTTGTGTTAAAATCCTATGGGACCGAACTGCTGAGATCATCGGTCCCTAAGCTTACACACTACTTAATCTAACTTAAACTAACTTACTCTAAGGACAACACACACATGCATACCCGAGGGAGGACTTGAACCTCCGACGAGGAGAGCCGCGTGGACTGTGACAAGGCACCCCACACCGTGCGGCTATCCCGTACGCCTTATGAGGAGAAGAAGTGTTTAATCTCCAAGAAAGTAAAAATTGTGTTTAGTTTTGAATGTATTGTAATGAGTCCGAAACTCACACAAAAGTGAAATGAACTAGTGTCAGAGCAGACCAGCAGAAAGTACTCGTCCAACACACGGATATAGTCATAATCAGTTACTTTTGAACTTAAACACATCCAGTTACAATTCATTTGTCGTCTTAAAATATTTTCGACGGTACGATGGGGCAGGGGAAAAGGAAATAATGACACAGTTGTTAGATCGGCTACTGCTGCTACAATGGCAGATTATCAAGATTTAAGTGAAACGTCATGATAGATTAAAACTGTGTGCTAGACCGAGACTCGAACTCGGTATCTTAGCGTTTCACGGGCAAGTGCTCTACCAATTTTTTTTAATATGATTTTGTTCTATATTGTTTGTCGAATTTGTTCGGCGCAGGCGTCTGATGACACCCATTTAGCTTCTTTGTTGATCCTCTCACTGCGTTTTTTGTTACAGAGAGTAGCTAACTCTCTGACCCAGCAGGCTGAGCTACCATGCCGGCTTGTCAACTGAGCTACCCAAGCACGACTCACGGCCCGTCCTCACAGCTCTACTTCTGCCAGTACCTCGTCTCCTACCTTCCAAACTTTGCAGAAGCTCTCCTGCGAAACTTGCAGAACTAGCACTCCTGGAACAAAGGATATTGCGGAGACTGGCAGGAGTAAAGCTTTGAGGAGGGGGTCATGAGTTGTGCTTGGGTAGCTCAGTTGGTAGAGCACTTGTCCACGAAAGGCAATGATCCCGAGTTCGAGTCTCGGTCCAGCACACAGTTTTAATGTCAGGAAATTTCATATTAGTGCACACTCCACCGCAGAGTGAAAATTTCATTCATAATTTACTTGAGTTTGGACGGAGAGTTATAATCGGCGCACGAGCGATGGGTCACAGCATCTTCAAGGTAGCGATGAAATGGGGATTTTCCTGTATGACCATTTCACGAGTGTACCGTAAATATCACGAATCCGGTACAACATAAAATCTCATGCATCGCTGCGACCGGAAAAAGATCCTGTAAGAACGGCACCATCAATGACTGAAAAGAATCGTTCAACCCTTCCGCAATTTGCTGTAAATTTCAACGCTGGAGCATCAACAAGTGTCTGTGTGCGAACCATTCAACGAAATATCGTCGATAAGGGCTGTCGGAGCCGAAGGCCCACTCGTATACCCTTGATGACTGCACGACACAAAGCTTTACGCCTCGCCTGGGTCCATCAACACCGGCATTGGACTGTTGATGATTGGAAACATATTGCGTCGTCAGACGAGTCTCGTTTCAAAATGTATCGAGCGGATGGACGTGTAATGGTATGAAGACAACCTTATGAATCCCTGGACCCTGCAAGTCAGCATGGGACTGTTCGAGCTGGTGGAGGCTCTGTAATGGTGTGGCGCATGTGCAGTTGGAGTGAAATGGGACCCCTGATACGTCTACATATGACTCTGACAGGTGACACATACGTAAGCATCCTCTCTGATCACCTGCATCCATTCCCGTCAATTGTGCAGTTGCAGCTAGATAATGCGACATCCCACACGTCCAAAATTGCTGCCGAGTGGTTCCAGGAACACTCTTCTGGGTTTAAACACTTCCGCTGGCGTTTCTGGGATGCCTTGCAACGTGCTGTGCAGAAGAGATCTCCACCCCCTCGTAGTCTTACGGATTTATGGACAGCCCTGCAGGATTCATGGTGTCAATTCCCTTCAGCACTGCTTCAGACATTAATAGAGGCCATTCCACGTCGTGTTGCAGCACACTTCTGCGTGCTCGCGGCTGCCCTACACGATATTAGGCGGGTGTACCAGTTTCTTCGCTCTTCAGTGTATCATTCTAGATTTATAGAAGATGGGTTATTACTTTAATTCGCATTGAAAAATTCATCCAACGTTTTGTAACCAGGGAATATGGAAGCAACCAATATAAATAGGAAGATGTCTGTATCGTGCCATTCATCTGTTTCTACGTGGGTAATCCCAAAAGTAAGGTCTCCTATTTTTTTATAAGTACACAGACCTGTTTATTTTTAAAATAGGTTACATCAGTTTACAGCTTGAACATTCAGCTATTTTTCGACATAATCACCATTTCTGTCGATGCATTTTTGTAGAAGCTGTGGCAGTTTTTGTATGCCCATGTCATACTAGCTCGCCGCCACGCTGTTCAGAAAGTTATGAACCTCTTCTTTCACCTCGTCGTCGGAGCTGAATCGCTGGAACCAGAATTAACGCTGACAGTTACTGTGAGATTCTGAAAAAATTCAAACGGGCAATTCAGAATCGGAGAAGAGGAATGTTGAGCAAGGGCGTAAACATTCTCCATGGCAACGCTCGCCCACACGTCGCTCAGCAAACCGTTGTTCTCCTGCAACAGTTTCAGTGGAACATAATCACCCACCCACACTATAGTCCTGACTTGGCGCCCAGTGACTGTCGCCTGTTCCCTAGGTTAAAAGAACATTTTGCCGGAAAGCGATTCAGCTCCGAAGACGAGGTGAAAGAAGAGGTTCATAACTTTCTGAACAGCATGGTGGCGAGCTGGTACGACATGGGCATACAAAAACTGCCACAGCGTCTACAAAAATGCATCGACAGAAATGGTGATTATGTCGAAAAATAGCTGAATGTTCAAGCTGTAAACTGATGTAAACCATTATAGAGACAAACAGATCTATGTACTTATCAAAAAAGGAGACCTTACTTTTGGTATTACCCTCGTGCGAGGTAGCTGCTTGTAGCGCTATCAACGCGTCAGATGTCACAGGGTTGCCCTTTTTTCCCTAGAGAGTTCCGCGACTGTTTGTCTTAGACTGGGACTGACTCATTCTAATGAAGCACGGCTGTATTGTTATTGTGTTATCTAAGCTGCAGGTCGTCTACACTACGAGCATTTTGTGCTTATTGTAGTACATCATTTGAGTAGGCAATTTCAGTGTGAAATGGCTGTATTTTAATTTATAGGTACTTAATATGAATTCGACTGTGAGAAGGGTTCCAGAATTGAATTACCTGTATGTTACCTCAGAGGACACTAAAGTTAGTATAAATGTGATCATGTGATCACGTAACTTCAAGCTACCGTTTACTCTAAAAGTTTGTTTGTGGTGAAGGCAGCTTAAATTTCCTTTCGGTACCCTGATACAAGTTCCTCGTCATTTCCCGGAAACGCGTCAAATGAATGCGAGGATGATTCCTTGCCAAGGACACGGTCCCTTTCCGTTCACAGTCTGAGTCTCTAATGAACACGTCGTGGACGGGACGTTGCTCCCTAAATATCTTTCCTTCCTTCTAACACTTGAGTTTTAATTTTTTCCATAGCTCTAATCCTTCGTGTCAAGCAAAATGAATGTCGTCACATAAAATTAAAGTGGTACATACAGCATCATGCCTTTATCCGCTCATTGCGAACGTTTCATCACTGAGCCATTTCGTCGCCCTTGAACGTACAAGATGACAAAATAAACAGGACTGCAAAGTGTTTTCGGAATTTCATGACAAATCTAATATAAACAGAAAAGAGATCAAACTTGACCGAGCACTCGAAAATATAGAAACACGTGAAAAATAATCTACAGTCCTTCAAAGCTGTGCAGATAGGAGTTAAGGGATCTTCGACAAAGAACATTAAATTTATCTATATAAGGCGGTAGTATCTGTTCCCGAAAGAGCAGTTACCGTGGATGACCATGCAGCTTTGCTAGAAATGAAATGATAATTAAATGGACACCCTAGCTGCAAACAGGCGTTGATGTACTTCATTGGGGACTCGAACCTGGGATCTCCTGCTTACATGCCAGACGCTCTAGCCATCTGAGCCACCGTGGGCACAGAGGATAGTGCGTCTGCAGGGACTTATCCCTTGCACGCTCCCCGTGAAATCCACATTCCCAACATGTCCACATCACTACATTCGTAGTGCGCCTAATAGATGTTTGCCCATCATACTCATTACTCGTGGCAGATTAATCTACCAAGTCCCGTACGAGTTCGGGCATAGCGTCTGCGTTCGCCCAAGAAGGTCAATGGCCGCGAAGCCATATTTTAACTATATAAGGCGGTAGTATCTGTTCCCGAAAGAACATTTCTAGCAAAGCTGCATGGTCATCCACGGTAACTGTTCTTTCGGGAACAGATACTACCGCCTTATATAGTTAAAATATGGCTTCCCGGCCATTGACCTTCTTGTGGGAACGCACACGCTATGCCCGAACTCGTACGGGACTTGGTAGATTAATCTGCCACGAGTAATGAGTATGATGGGCGAACATCTATTAGGCGCACTACGAATGTAGTGATGTGGACATGTTGGGAATGTGGATCTGCCGGCACGGTAGTTCAGCGTGTTCGGTCAGAGCATTAACTGCCCTCTGTAATAAAAAAACTGAGTTAATGGAACAACGACGAACTGAAATGGATTTCTTGCGATGTCCGCCCCGAGCAGATACAACGAACTAAAAAAACGAGCAAAATGAGATTAAAAAAAAAAAATGAGCCGGCACGGTAGCTCAGCGTGTTCGGTCAGAGAGCCAGTTGGCCTCTGTAATAAAAAAACTGAGTGGAAGGATCAACCACCGAACTTAGACAAGATGTCTTGTGATGTCCGCAACGACCAAACACAACGATCAATGATGAAAAAAAAAAGATGGATAGAGCGTCTGCCATGTAAGCAGGAGATCCCGGGTTCGAGTCCCGGTTGGGGCACACATTTTCAACATGTCCCCAATGAAGTACATCAACGCCTGTTTGCAGCTAGGGTGTCCATTTAATTACCATTTCATTAAATTTATCCTTATAAATTTTGTGGTGCGTGTAATTTAATGTTTGCACACAAACCTGCGAGTATTGAGGTCAGGTTACGGTGCCTTGTGGCCAATAGAATCCTCATAATTTCATTTCTTGAGATGAGGCCTGGTACAGCCTGCTCTATAAACTCAAGGAACATACACAATTATGCACCAACGTGGATTCTGAGAACAGAGATCTTGCGAAACTCATCTCGCTCCGTTCGTCCATGAAACTCCGACCTCCGCAGAAAAAGGTGCCCAGGCTGATCTCGTTTTCATAGACGGAGTTTGACACAGTTCGGCGCTGTCGCTTGGTGAACACCTCGTGTCGGACCACATTTGTGACTGGACACGGGACTTCCTAGCTTACAGAACTCTTCCTTAACGGAATAAAATCGTCAGACTTAATGGTAACTTCGAGAGTGCCCCAAGGGAGTGCTGAGTGCCTTTACTGTTTACGGTTTATATTAATGACTTAATAGATAACTTTATCGATGGTTACAATGTCTGTGTTTATACATTGTGTTTATCTTCACAATACAATGTCCTTCAGGACCATCACAATTGTGGTAAATATTACGAAATGAATTCGCACTTTTCGGATCCGGATTGACATGAGCTGTTTGCAACACATGAAAATTTGTGCCGGCCCGGGATTCGAACCCAAAATTTCCAGCTTATCGCGAGCGGTCGTCTTAACCACTTCGGCTATCCGAACATGCCTTCAGGGTCACTCCAAAGTTCGGTATGTCAAGGAGTCCACAACCCTTACGCTCGCACATTTCGTGGCTTCCTCACTGAGAGACAAATATTTTATCGTCATATTAGACCGTCGAGGCAAAGATACATTATTGATGGCTACAATGTCTGCGTTTATAGAGTGCCTGTATCCTGTATCTTCACATTACAGTGTCCTTCAGACATCTATGAACAAAGCACAAATTTTCAAGTGTAGCCAATAGCTGATGTCAATCCGGATTCGCCAACTGCGAATTCATTTAGAAATATTTACCGCAGTTGTAATTATAAGAACCTATTTCCACGGACATGGAGGAGAGAAGTAGATGAACTTAGAATGGTAAAGAGATTTGGGGGAGAGGGCAGAGAGAAAAGGAGATAGGGGGAGGAGGACATGGACAGAGAGAGCGAGCAGGACAAGATGGATAGAGAGAGGGAGTAGGAAAAGGTGGGCAGAGAGAGAGGCAGGAACACATGGACAGAGAGAGGAGCCGGAGGAGATGGATAGAGAGGGGCGAAGGAAGAGATGAACTAATGGAAGATTGGATTAAACACGCACCCGCAGCTAGTAAATAAAATAAAAAGGAAGACAAAGTTGGTAATTCAGTTGCAGTACTTGTGATCGATATCTAAAGTGACTCAAAGCGTTAAAAGATAAACACGGAAACTTAGTTATCAGACATTACGCGAATGAGTCCGAAAGACAGCGCGACTTGCTGGAAACGATTTAACAATGACGAAGAGTTCACACGGCTCCGCACTTCCCTTTCAGTTATCCGTGTGATTTCCCCAAACAGTTAAAAAAAGAATGCAGGATGGTTCTCTGAAAACACTCGTAACAGATACTGCAGCATCGTACATGAACTGGGCTGAGTTTCAGAACACAGTATAGATGCTCCAATCGGCTGTTCATTTACATCACTGATACTGACACCAGTAAAACAACGAAGCAATAGCAGCAGCGTATAGACCGTCTCGAAAGTCAGCACTACCAGTGGAAATAATCACTTGAGTAGCAGTCAGTACAGTGATTACAGAATCTGATTCCCAAGCGACGTTAATCCCTGCCGAATTCTGTGTGTGTGTGTCTGTGTGTGTGTGTGTGTGTGTGTGTGTGTTTGTGTGTGTGTGTGTTTGTGGTTTAGTGTGTCATGTGAACTTCGTCTTTGTCTAGGATTAGGAGTGGGGGCTCTAAAGCGTAGCGTGAATATCTTTAACAAGGTAACATTGGGTACTGTATTCAGCCTTCCGAAACTGTTTCACCGCGGAAGAGCGTAATAATGTCTCTCCATTCAAACATCGTACGAATGTCAAACAGACCGATTCTGAGATAACTTATCATGGAAAAGAAAAGCGGCAACAATCGATTAGTAGTGGAAAGTCATCGGGACCAGATGAGATACCTGTAAGATTCTACATAGATTATGTGAAAGAAATTTCTCCCCTTCTAGCAACAGTTTATCGTAGTTCTTTGACCCAACGAAGGGTATCTAGCGACTGGAAAAAATTGCAGATCATTCCAGTTTTCAAGAGGGGTCGTAGGACAGATACACATAATTATAAGGATATAGCGTTGACGTCAATCTGCCGCAGAAATATGGAACATTTTTTATGCTCAGGAATTATGACTTTTGGAGAACGAAAATCTACACTCCTGGAAATTGAAATAAGAACACCGTGAATTCATTGTCCCAGGAAGGGGAAACTATATTGACACATTCCTGGGGTCAGATACATCACATGATCACACTGACAGAACCACAGGCACATAGACACAGGCAACAGAGCATGCACAATGTCGGCACTAGTACAGTGTATATCCACCATTCGCAGCAATGCAGGCTGCTATTCTCCCATGGAGACGATCGTAGAGATGCTGGATGTAGTCCTGTGGAACGGCTTGCCATGCCATTTCCACCTGGCGCCTCAGTTGGACCAGCGTTCGTGCTGGACGTGCAGACCGCGTGAGACGACGCTTCATCCAGTCCCAAACATGCTCAATGGGGGACAGATCCGGAGATCTTGCTGGCCAGGGTAGTTGACTTACACCTTCTAGAGCACGTTGGGTGGCACGGGATACATGCGGACGTGCATTGTCCTGTTGGAACAGCAAGTTCCCTTGCCAGTCTAGGAATGGTAGAACGATGGGTTCGATGACGGTTTGGATGTACCGTGCACTATTCAGTGTCCCCTCGACGATCACCAGTGGTGTACGGCCAGTGTAGGAGATCGCTCCCCACACCATGATGCCGGGTGTTGGCCCTGTGTGCCTCGGTCGTATGCAGTCCTGATTGTGGCGCTCACCTGCACGGCGCCAAACGCGCATACGACCATCATTGGCACCAAGGCAGAAGCGACTCTCATCGCTGAAGACGACACGTCTCCATTCGTCCCTCCATTCACGCCTGTCGCGACACCACTGGAGGCGGGCTGCACGATGTTGGGGCGTGAGCGGAAGACGGCCTAACGGTATGCGGGACCGTAGCCCAGCTTCATGGAGACGGTTGCGAATGGTCCTCGCCGATACCCCAGGAGCAACAGTGTCCCTAATTTGCTGGGAAGTGGCGGTGCGGTCCCCTACGGCACTGCGTAGGATCCTACGGTCTTGGCGTGCATCCGTGCGTCGCTGCGGTCCGGTCCCAGGTCGACGGGCACGTGCACCTTCCGTCGACCACTGGCGACAACATCGATGTACTGTGGAGACCTCACGCCCCACGTGTTGAGCAATTCGGCGGTACGTCCACCCGGCCTCCCGCATGCCCACTATACGCCCTCGCTCAAAGTCCGTCAACTGCACATACGGTTCACGTCCACGCTGTCGCGGCATGCTACCAGTGTTAAAGACTGCGATGGAGCTCCGTATGCCACGGCAAACTGGCTGACACTGACGGCGGCGGTGCACAAATGCTGCGCAGCTAGCGCCATTCGACGGCCAACACCGCGGTTCCTGGTGTGTCCGCTGTGCCGTGCGTGTGATCATTGCTTGTACAGCCCTCTCGCAGTGTCCGGAGCAAGTATGGTGGGTCTGACACACCGGTGTCAATGTGTTCTTTTTTCCATTTCCAGGAGTGTATTCTACAGAAGTCAACATGGATTCTGCTGAGATCTTGCCAAACTCAGTTCGCTTTGTTCCTCCATGAGATCCACAGCGCTACAGACAACGACCCTCAGGTTCCCCTGACTTCAGGATGGCATTTGACACGGTCCTACATTGTCCTACATTAGTGGGAAAAATACGAGGTTATCAAATATTGGAATAGATTTGCCACTGCAGTCAAGAATTCCTTGCAGATATAACTCAGAATGTCGCTCTTAACGGAACAAAATCTACTGATGTAAAGGTAATTTCCAGAGTATCCCAAGGAAGTGTGGTAGGAACGTTACTGTTTAGAATGTGTACAAATGTCTGGTAGAAAACATCGAAAGATCTCTAAGACTGATTCCGTTGTCTATAACAAACTAGCAATGCTAGAAGACAGTAAGGTATGTATGAGTGACTATCCAGAGCAACCTTAAGTGGAAGGACCACATAAAACAAGTAGTAAGAAAATCAGATGTCAGACAGAAATTCATGGGAAGAATCTTAAGGAAATGTAGCTCATCCACGAAGGAAGTAGCTTACAAAGAGCTTGTCCGATCGATATTTTACTATTGGTCATGAACTTGAGACTTTACCAGGTAGGACTGATAGAAGAGAGAGAGAATATCCAACGAAGAGCGACGAGTTGTGTCATGGGTTCGTTTCGTCGGCGCGAGAGCGTTACAGAGACTCCAGTGGCAGACGCTATCGAGAGGCGTTGTGCATCACGGTGAGGTTTACTAGTGAAATTTCGAGAGAGTACTGGGAGAATCGGACAACATGTTATTTCTTTCCATATATACGACGCGAACTGACCACAAATGAGAAAATTGGAGCAATTAGAGCTTACTGAAAGTCATTCTTCTCACGTGCTACTCGCGAGTGGAATAAAGAAAGCTGGATAAGTCAGTGGTACCAGAAGTATCCCTCTCTGAACACCGTCAGAGTTGGCGGATTATGCATGTAGATGTAAAGTAAGTGTAAAACTGAGAGCTTTCGAAACAAAATTAAGAACATATGATGAGCCCCTCTTTCTAGAAATAATCTAACTATGTAGATTCAAGGACAGAAAATAATGTTAACAGCGTGACAAGTAACATTCTCTCAACATCATATAGATAAGTGTTACTCTGTGACAGCTATCAGTACAGTCACTTAAATGTTAATGAGGCAGAAGCACATTAACAGAAGCTACATGTCACGACTCTGGAAACATGTTTTGTTTCCAGACTATCAGATTCTGTTAATCTTATTTATGTGTCCACTGTGTATTTACAAACACATTGTAATAACGTAACGTTAATTAACTATGAATACTGTTCAGAATTAGTATCTTGAACCTAACTTTATGTTTGCCATTATTCGTCCGCCATTCCTGCATGGTCATCTCATGGTATCTATGAAACACTAGAAATCATTGGATGTTTCAAGTGAGTTTTGATCCTTTTTTGTGTCGGTGCTAGTGTGCGAGTTCGATATACCGGGTGATCAAAAAGTCAGTATAAATTTGAAAACTTAATAAACCACGGAATAATGTAGATAGGGAGGTAAAAATTGACACACATGCTTGGGATGACATGGGGTTTCATTAGAACAAAAAAAAAAAAAAAACAAAGTATTGCTAGATGCATGAAAGATCTCTTGCGCGCGTTGTTTGGTGATGATCGTGTGCTCAGCCGCCACTTTCGTCATGCTTGGCGTCCCAGGTCCCCAGACCTCAGTCCGTGCGATTATCGGCTTTGTGGTTACCTGAAGTCGCAAGTGTATCGTGATAGACCGACATCTCCAGCGATGCTCAAAGACAACATCCGACGCCAATGATTCACCATAACTCCGGGACATGCTTTACAGTACTGTTCACAACATTATTCCTCGACTACAGCTATGATTGAGGAATGATGGTGGACATATTGAGCATTTCCTGTAAAGAACATCATCTTTGATTTGTCTTACTTTGTTATGCTAATTATTGCTATTCTGATCAGATGAAGCGCCATCTGTCTGACATTTTTTGAACGTTTGTATTTTTTTTTTTTTTTTTGGTTCTAATAAAACCCCATGTCATTCCAAGCATGTGTGTCAATTTGTACCTCTCTATCTACATTATTCCGTGATTTATTCAGTTTTCAAATTTATACTGACTTTTTTATCACCTGGTACAACCGCGTAAAGAAACTATGCGATACGTATACATCGCCACACAGTAGGAACGAGGTTAGTAGAGGCCTAGCGCAAGCTGAGATTGCCAATGATTGCTAAGGAAGTAGGCTGAGGCCAATTTGAAACAGTTATGGAAGTATTCCCTAGTTTGGGATTAGTGAATCCACGGGAAATGTACGTCTGGACGGCCGAACGGGGGACTTGGACATCGTTCCTCCCCAGCGCCTTATCAAAGGCGCCACATTGGCTCCCTGCTGCACAATAGGCTAAAGGGAACACAATGCACGATAAACATGGGTCCGGAAGCCCGGCGTAGGCCAGGTCTTTGTTTCGTTAAAGTTCAGTTTTAAACAAAGACATGAATCACGCGGCTCAAAGCTAGGAAGCGCACTTCGGTCTTCCCGCGACCTTCTGCGATAAGCCTTTCAGCTGCGTCGCTCGCCTCAGCTCATCCTGGGCGAAGGCCGAGGAAGAACGTGACGTCTAGCGCGCCGGCCGTGCTTACAAACCAGCTGCGTAGCCGTTCTGCGACAAAGAACGCCGAGTACAGGGGATGGGCAAAAATATGGCAACACCAAAAACACATCGTCATCTGGAAACCTTATTTAGATATTAAAATTTGATCTCAGTAATTGAGTAAATAAAGGCAGTAGGGCCGGCCGGGTTAGCCGCGCGATCTGAGGCGCCTTGTCACGATCCGCGCAGCCCTCCCCGTCGGAGGTTCGAGTCCTCCCTCGGGCATGGGTGTGTGTGTGTTGTACTTAGCGTAAGTTAGTTTTTAGTTACATTAAGTAGTTTGTAAGCTTAGGGACTGATGAACTCTGCAGTTTGTCCCATAAGACCACACCACAGATTTCCAAAGACAATAGAAACTTAATTGATAATGTTTTCTTCGGTGAGGCTCAAAGCGAAAAAATGTGTTTACTCAGTAACAAATGGTCTCTTTGTTGGTGACGCACAGTTAGGATAAATAACATAGTCCCTTACACTGTGGATACACCTCAGTGGAAATCAGTTAGTATAATTAACGACTCCGGGACAAATTGTTTTAAGAACAGTTTACAAGAGATAACCTGGGGTGAAATTTGTAATGAACCAAATGCTAACGGAAAATTTAATATATTCCATGATAAATTCATATCATTATTTGCAAATAGCTTTCCACATAAGCTAATCAGAAAAGATATTAAACAGCCATGTAAGAACCCGTAGATCACTAGGTGGTTTAAAGTATCTTATGAAAGGAAAGGGGAAATGTATCTTTTGGCAAGAACAAATAAAGCAGTAATTGCATACTGCATAAACTACTCAAAATTACTAAGCAAGGTTATTTAAAAAAATCAAGGAACATGCGCACATAGGGCTATAAATGATGAGTCACACATAGCAATTGTGTGTAAAACGATGGTTGGAACTTAAATAGTGGCAACGGTTTATTGACAACCGATACAAAAGAGTTACATGTTTGCACCTGTTACTGTCCTTTAAAGTAGTCACCAGCGTTGTGTAGAATCCAAATGGCTCTGAGCACTATGGGACTTAACATCTATGGTCATCAGTCCCCTAGAACTTAGAACTACTTAAACCTAACTAACCTATGGACATCATACAACACCCAGCCATCACGAGGCAGAGAAAATCCCTGACCCCGCCGGGAATCGAACCCGGGAACCCGGGCGTGGGAAGCGAGAACGCTACCGCACGACCACGAGATGCGGGCTGTGTAGAATCCGTTGCCAGCGATGTGGAAGGCGCAGTATACCGTTAGCAGAGCCTGTTCTGTTGATGGTGCGAATGGAGCGGTCTACTGCCCGACGAATCCCTGAAGCGAATGTCACGAAGCCAAAACTGAAACGCCAGTCCAACGAATGGCGCCATTATCGGTCGCCGCGAAAGTCGAAAGTGCGTCAAAGCCCCCTTATGGTGAAAGTTATGGTGATTCTCGTGTACGACTGTGATGGTGTTTTCCTAACGCATTACGTTTCTCCACGGCAGACCGTCAGTACACAGTGTTACTATAACCTTTTTGGATCATCACCTGCGATCAGCTTTGCGAAAGCGGCGACACTTTCTGCGCAACCCACCCATCATTTTTCACGACAATGCGCGGGCGCATACAGCACAAGCTGTGTGGGTGCTCTGTTCGGTCGTTGGGACTGGGAAAGTACTGAAGCATCCACCACACTCCCCGGACTTAAGTCTTTGTGACTTTGATTTGACTGCGAAGATGAAGGAACCACTTCGTGGCATTCGCTTCAGAACTGTTCCAGAGATTCGACAGGCAGTAGACCGCTCCATTCGCACCATTAACAGAACAGGTTCTGCGAACGGTATGCTACGTCTTCCACATCGCTAGCAAAGGGTTCTACAGATCGCTGGTGAGTAATTTGAAGGACAGTAACAGGTGCAAACATGTAACTCTTTTGTATCTGATGTGAATAAATAGTTGCCACTATTTAAGTTCCAACCCTCGTAATATTGTTTTGAGTATAGTAGAAAGTGTAGAACAAGCAGTACAAGAGAAAAACCACAGCAGTATATTGAAAAAGTAACTCTCATAGAATTCAGTCATATGAATGTATCACCAACTTCTCTTTCTGCAAGTACGAAAACGATATATTCCGTCAACAATAAAAGCTCATCTCGTTTTGATGTTGTTTCTAATAGAGTGCCAAAGATTTGTTCCCATATAAAAAAAGTCCAGTCTTTTCTAAAATGTGTAAAGCATCACAGACTAAAGTATTTTTTTCAGAGAGACTGAAATATGCCGTTGTCGAACCTGTATTTAAGAAAGATGGTATGAGAGATGCCAATAACTACCGACCTTCTCACTGTTGACATCATTTTCCAAAATTTTTGAGAAGGTGGTCTATTTCAGAGTAGTATCTCACCTTAACAACAGTAATATCCTCAGAATATCAAAGTTTGGATTTCAGAAGAGTTGTTCTACTGGCAATGTTATTTACATGTTCACTCACAATTTTACAGGCATTACATAATAAAATAGCACCAACTGGCATTTTCTCAGACCTAAGTCATTTGACTGTATTAATCACAGCATTCTCCTAGATAAATCGGTGTTTTATAGGATTGATGGTATAGCCAATCAATGGATAATGACATATCTAGCCAAAAGATTGAATAAAGTTGTACTTCGTAATCCAACCAGTATAGTGTGGGGACGTAATTCTGTCTGGGGAGAAATGACATTTGGGGTTCCCCAAGGCCTAATCTCAGGCCCACTACTGTTCCTCATACATGTAAATGATCTTCCGAGTAATATACAACAAGCAATATAAATTCTTTTTGCAGATGACACTAGTATTGCAAACAATCCAGGCATATACTGATGAGCCAAAATATTATGACCTCCTGATTAATAGCTTGTTTATCCGTCTTTGGAACGAAATAAATTACTGATTCACGTATTACCGCGTCACGTGCCCTCAACGCCACCAGACTGCATCCAATATCCCGGTGGGCAGTTGTCGTAATGTTTTGGCGTATCAGAGTACATATAGAAACAGGAGAAATGGTATACAGCGTTATTAAAAATATCATTGATTAGTTTTCTACGAATGGAATCACCCTCAATTTTAAAATGCCACAGCGTACTTAATTCTGCACGTCTAGGGGTACTACACAGATGAAAAATGTAACACATTGCGAAGAAATAACAAATAGTGCAGAAATTTGAAAATTCCTATGTGCTCTTATTTATGAGAATTTAAACTGGAAAAAGCACATTTTGGAACTCTTAAAACAACTGAGTCCAGCCACATTTGCAATTAGAATCATTGCAAGCCTTCGAGAGAAACAAACCAGTATCATGAGATAATTTACTTATTTTTATTCTCTAATGTCATGTGGAGTAATGCTCTGCGGTAACTTATGTTTAAGAAAGAAAGTCTTCATCGCTCAAAAACATGCTGTAAGAATAACATGTGGTGCTCAATCACCATCATCGTGTAGACACCTGTTTGAGGAGTTGAGTACTCTGATTACTGCTGCACAGTATATTTATTCTCTCGAGGAATTTATTGTAAACAATCCACTGCAGTTCAAAAGGAACAATGATGTACATTATTACAATACCGAAAGGAAAAGTGACGTTCATTATTCCACGTTAAGGTTGTCTTTAGTACAAAAAGGGGGCACAATGCCGCAACTAAAATTTTTAATCACTTTCCCAGTGATATAACATGTCCGGCAGTCAGAAATGTAAAATTTGAAAACAAACTGAAAAGGTTTCTCCTTGGTAACTCTTTCTATTCCGTGCAACAAATTCTATTATCGTAATGCGTAAACGGTGGTGGATGGGCATTACAAACTCACAACAGTATATTAAAAAAATCTTACAAATATTCAGCATGTTGCCATGTTTACAAATTAGCTTACGATTTGAATGCAGAATGACTCGTTCCACAACATTACGATTTACCGTGCAAAATTATACATGGAATATGAAACCAACTAACTAAACGACTACCATTACCGTGCCTAATATTGTACAGGAAACCTGTTGGCGTTCTAAAAAGCTTCCAGCCGTCTCGGATTGGATAAGCGTGCACTACTCGCAGTGTTCCTATTGTTTTGTCTACCTCCTGTAAAAGATTTTAATGTCCAGCAGACGAAACCAAATTACTGTCACTGCGACCATGCCACTCTTCTTTTATCTTATCCTATTAGTGATTATTTTCCCTTAATTTGTACTACACACGGGAAGAACACAAAAAATTCAGTTTTCAAATAGTATGTATATCTGAAGAGTAAAGAACTTTTGCGTGGGAATGTAAGCAGCCAGTGATAGAAGCTCAAAAGATGTACACTTGGACATCTTTATTATACGAGGGTGGACCCATAAGTACCCGGCCTGACCGAGAGATGGCAGTCGTTCTTGAAAAATATTTCTGGATTAGAAAGCATACAATCTATGAAGCATATGTTTGAAGTTTGAAGACGCCACATTGTTTAGTATTTGTTTGGCAGCCATCAGTAGTGAACGTTGTGAGTAAACTTGTGAAATAGGAGAAAACTGGTCATCGTTAGTTGACACATTTTTTTTTTTTTTTTTTTTGACAGCCCTCAGCGCAACCAACATTAAAGCTGGGCTAGATTCTATTTTGCGAGAGTCTGCTCCTTCGCTGACAACAGTAAAATATTGGGTACCTGGGTTTAAACGAGGCCGCAAGAGCTGCCAAGACAAGCATCGCAGTGGTCGTCCAAATGAAGTGACGACTCCATAAATGGCGAAGAAATCCACAAAGCGATACTGGATGATCGTCGACTGAAAGTGCGCAAGCTAGCAGACGAAGTAGGCATTTAAAAAAAGTGCATATTATCTGAAAATTTGGACATGAGGAAATTGTGTGCAAGGTTTGTGCCGCGTTTGTTCACACTCCAGCAAAAACAGTGTCGTGAAGATGTTTCAATTGACCGCTTGGCGAAGTTTCGCAGCAACAAAGCTGATTTTTTGTGCCGTTTCATAACCATGGATAAAGCATGGGTCCACCACTTCACTCCCGAGACAAAAGAGCAATCAGAACAATGGACACAAATTGGAGAACCAACTCCAAAGAAGGCGAAGAGCGTTTCATCTGCAGGCAAGGTCGTGGCGTCGGTTTTTTGGGGTGCGCATAGGATAATTTTCACTGGCTACCTTGAAAAAGGAAAAACTATCAGCGGCGAGTATTATGCGAACTTATTGCAACGTTTGGGCGAATAAATTAAGCAAAAACGGCCGCATTTGGAAAGGAAGAAAGTGTTTCTTCAGGACAATGCACCAGCTCTCAAGTCCGTTATTGTAAGGGACAAAATTAATGAATTAAAGTTTGAATTGCTACCTTATGCACCCTATTCACCAAATTTAACAGCCTCGGATTATTTTCTGTTCCCAAACATGAAAAAATGGCTCTATGGTCAAAGATTTTCAACTTGCTTAAGACGTGATGTCGGCAGTTAATGGCTGTTTTGAGGAGTAAGACAGTTCTCATTATAAAAAGGGTATCGAACTTATTGAACATCGCTGGGAAAAGTGCACAGAGCTGAAAGGAGATTATGCTGAAAAATAAATATATTTTTTTCCAAAATTTTTGTGTTTTCTTTGTTGAGTCGGGCACTTATGGGACCACCATCGCAGCTTAACTATTCAGATAGATCACTGAAATTCGGAAAAAATGGGAAATGTAGAGCAGGTAATATTTTTCTCAGGTGCATTAATTTTTTCATTTTTGTTACAAATTAAACCTGCTGTCGTGCTGCCTAATACAGTAAAAATGGTAATAATAACAATAATTGAAATAAAGAGTTCATAAAAATATCGCAAAACGTTAAATATTATACCTTGAATCCACTATCCAAAGACTCCACAAGTCGACTGCTTAAGAATAGTAGATGTGCTGTTTTGCGTGAGAGTTGTAACCCAGTGTTCCCGGAGCTACTGGCTCTTCGACATACAGAACAGTATCAGGATAAAAAGTATGATCTTACATTGGTTACTGTATCATCCGCAACGATGGAATTGAAGAAATTTTAACAGCTATGACTACTCGCTACAACTACTGATTACATTACTAATTTAAGATTGCTGATGAATTTCCCTATTCCATGTCACAGTATCCAGTGTAAAGAACAAACGACGAAAACAAGCTGCTCCCTTCATACAGAAATGATTGGCAAAGACTTTTACTGCTATGTCAATTGGTAGTTTCCCTCAATATGAATCCAATGTGATTTAAGAATTTTAAAATTTTCCCGCGTACTGAGTGTTCGTCTTGATCATAGCAACATCTGTTTGGGACTCGGAAATGCACTTGACGGAAAATCTGATCAACTGTGACAGCGACTACCAGCTGGATTTGCTCAAACTGGAAACGACAGAGTGCGTCGACGGCCGCGGCGAGCGGAAACGCTGAGGACTAGTCCAACCATTACGAAGAAGTGATTGCGAAAATTATGAAAAAATATGGTTACATAGCAAATTAAATTTTAAATAGAGATTCTGCTTCATGAAACTCGATTCAAGATGGCGAACATGACCAAAAAAATCCTCATAGTTGCAAGATTTGGCTATTTTTTTAAAAAAGAAAAAAATATACCTCCGATCAAAACATGTAACAGGGGAAATCTGTCGACAGATTTTTTTAGAAGTATCGACTGATTTATTATGTTTCCAGATAAATCGAAAAAATCGCTAAAAATCTCGTGGACATTCACGTTAAATATATCGTTAACGTTCACGTTTCCACATTTGCTATATCCTACAGTAAGTCAAAAAATAACTGTTTGAAAAATTAAAAAAAATAGTTATTATTTTTCTGGATACATCGATTTTTTTAAAAAAAAGGACGCTCTTGATAACTGACCAAATCGTTTCAGCAGATGGTCCTACAGTAACGGCTTATTTCCTTCACAAAGAGCTGTACTACCATGCTGTTAAATAATTTTTACGATTCCATTAACTGCAAGGATCGAAAAAGGACTTCGAGAATCTTGCGCTTTTGTTGGGCATGTTTGTTTAACTGTCTCAGTTTTCATTTTATGAAAATAATTCTTAAGGAAAGAAATTGCTGACATTTTTTCACTAATTTAGAAATAAATTCAACGATCTTCTCGAACATAGATAACTTTAAAAATAGCTAGTAGAGGCAATTAATATTTTACGATGATGCGCTTGATGCAGGTTAGTACTGAATACTTATATTTTCTAGAAAAAAATAGAAGTACATGTTTCATTGTGATGATCGTATGGCACTGATGGCCGGGATTCCTCACCTGGGGAACTCCGGCTGCCGAATTGCAAGTCTTTTCAGTTGATGCTAGAATGACAATGAATTGATGATGAGGACAACACAACACCCAGTTGCTGAGTGGAGAAAATCTCTGATCCGGCCGGCAAAACCCGGCCCGCTGATTAGTAATCAGACGCGCTGACCACTCAGCTAAGGGGAAGGACATATTTTGTTGATTATTAGCATTAGTAGATGAGAAATCAAGTGAAGTACGTAAGCGCGGAGTGCTTCAACTGCAGCAGATGGCGATAACAGGCGCGCTCGCTCTTAAAACTGATTCTAAATGGCCCGCGCCAGAATAACTTCCGTATATCGGCTTCTGGAACACGAACGAAAATCCTTTTTTATATATTCTGGGGTAGCTTGACTAGATTAAAACGAATTCTCAACACAACTTATTTTGCAACAATATCCAACATTAGATTATTCGATTGAACACTTTCACAGTGGAGTAAAATAATGAAAACTATGTGCTGAGAAATTTTGTGTCGTAATTATACGTGAGGAATTTATTCTTGTCGAAAAGCAAGTGTGCAGACTATTCTTTTTTAAAACTAGCCCAAAATTCTAGACCATTATATTTAGAAAATTAATACTCACAAAAGTTGTAAAAGTATCTTGCCACTTATAGTTCACATACGTTTTATAATGGGCTGATAACTAATCAGTAAGTTATTCACAAAACAAATGTAGTTCTGGACTATATTTCACTTGTAGACAGAGTTAATGTCCTACGTAATGGCGTCACCAGTGAAAGAGCCTCTCTGGAAGTTTCCTGGTTCCGGACTAAGCAACGGAGAGTTTCGAGATATCGAAGACTGTGCAGGCTCTAACCGTTTAGAATGTTTTCGGAGCGAGCGCACGCCGAGTCCGCCCACTCCGCCACCCGCTCAAGATGACGCTCTCCCCGCTTACACGCTTCTCTTTAGTACTCAGTTACTAATACTAAACATGAATGACACATATCCTAGTATTTAGTTCTTTAAAATATAAGTATTCAACATTAACCTTCATCAAGAGCATCGCTGTAAAATGTTGACTGCATCTACTAGATATTTTTGAAGTCATTCCAGTTCCAGAAGGTCATAGAATTTTTTTGAAAACAAATGAAAAAATGTTTCAGTTTCTTTCTTTACGAAATGGAATAGTTAAATAACAAGTCACAGAATTTTTTAAAAAGTTAGTGAAAAAATGTCATCTATTTCTTTCTTTACGATTTATTTTCATTAAATGAAATAGTTAAATAACAACAACCGCAACAAAAGTGCAAGTTTTCGGAGTCATTTTTTGATCCTTGTGGTTAATACAGGGCTATTACAATTGATTGAAGCGATTTCATAAATTCACTGTAGCTCCATTCATTGACATATGATCACGACACACTAC
Source organism: Schistocerca piceifrons (assembly GCF_021461385.2). Taxonomy (NCBI): domain Eukaryota; kingdom Metazoa; phylum Arthropoda; class Insecta; order Orthoptera; family Acrididae; genus Schistocerca; species Schistocerca piceifrons. The sequence continues at coordinate 568,233,519 of NC_060138.1, forward strand.
AGATACGTAGAAAAACTCATAAAGTTTTGTTCGGCTGAAGCCGCACTTCAGGTTTCTGCCGCCAGAGCGCTCGAGAGCGCAGTGAGACAAAATGGCGACAGGAGCCGAGAAAGCGTATGTCGTGCTTGAAATGCACTCACATCAGTCAGTCATAACAGTGCAACGACACTTCACGACGAAGTCCAACAAAGATCCACCAACTGCTAACTCCATTCGGCGATGGTATGCGCAGTTCAAAGCTTCTGGATGCTTCTGTAAGGGGAAATCAACGGGTCGGCCTGCAGTGAGCGAAGATACGGTTGAACGCGTGCGGGCAAGTTTCACGCGTAGCCCGCGGAAGTCGACGAATGAAGCAAGCAGGGAGCTAAACTTACCACAGCCGACGGGTTGGAAAATCTTACGGAAAAGGCTAAAGCAGAAGCCTTACCGTTTACAATTGCTACAAGCCCTGACACCCGATGACAAAGTCAAACGCTTTGAATTTTCGGCGCGGTTGCAACAGCTCATGGAATAGGATGCGTTCAGTGCGAAAATTGTTTTCAGTGATGAAGCAACATTTTTTCTTAATGGTGAAGTGAACAGACACAATGTGCGAATCTGGGCGGTAGAGAATCCTCACGCTTTCGTGCAGCAAATTCGCAATTCTCCAAAAGTTAACGTGTTTTGTGCAATCTCACGGTTTAAAGTTTACGGCCCTTTTTTCGTCTGCGAAAAAACCGTTACAGGACACATGTATCTGGACATGCTGGAAAATTGGCTCATGCCACAACTGGACACCGACAGCGCCGACTTCATCTTTCAACAGGATGGTGCTCCACCGCACTTCCATCATGATGTTCAGCATTTCTTAAACAGGAGATTGGAAAACCGATGGATCGGTCGTGGTGGAGATCATGATCAGCAATTCATGTCATGGCCTCCACGCCCTCCCGACTTAACCACATGCGATTTCATTCTGTGGGGTTATGTGAAAGATTCAGTGTTTAAACCTCCTCTACCAAGAAACATGCCAGAACTGCGAGCTCGCATCAACGATGCTTTCGAACTCATTGATGGGGACATGCTGCGCCGAGTGTGGGAGGAACTTGATTATCGGCTTGATGTCTGCCGAATCACTAAAGGGGCACATATTGAACATTTGTGAATGCCTAAAAAAACTTTTTGAGTTTTTGTATGTGTGTGCAAAGCATTGTGAAAATATCTCAAATAATAAAGTTATTGTAGAGCTGTGAAATCGCTTCAATCATTTGTAATAACCCTGTAGAATCGTAAAACTTATTTAATAGCAAGTACATTTTGTGAAGGAAGTAAGCCTGAAACCGTTACCGTAGGGTCATCCACTGACATGATCTGGCCAGTTATCAATAGCACCTCCTTTTTTTTTTTTTTTTTTCAAGAAAACGATATAGCTCGAAAAATAATTAATATCTTTTAATTTTGCAACAGTACTTCTGTGACTTCTGTGGGATATAGCAAGTATGGGAACGTGAATGTTAACGAGACTTTCGTTTCTTTCGAAATATCTCGAAACGTTGTAAATCAATCGACAGCTATAAACAATCGATCCATAGATCTTTTTAGGATATACAACTTCCTACTGTAACTTTTTTCGATGAGTGCTATAGTTTTTTACTTATTTATGAAAAACGGCTTTTTACAACTTTGAGGATTTCTTTGGCCATGTTTTCCATCTTGGATCGAGTTCCTCGAATCCGAAAGTCAATTTAAAATTTGATTTCCTGTACGCTCATTTTTTGTTTTTCTTTTCAGGTAACATTTTTCGCAAATTTAACATTAGGCCATCACACAATGCTTAGAGTAAATGGTGTTCGTACTTGGTTTCTTGCATAACTACAACAGGGGAGCTTCTCGATCCTGAGTCCTCCCGAATCTATCACGTCCGATCTTCAAGATCAGTGGATAAGAACAAACTGAATAGCTTCAAAATAACTAGTGCAAAAATGGTGACGCTTCTTCCCTAAAACATCAAAACTCTAAAATAATCTGGACATTTGCAGGATACTTAGAAAATTGATACTGTTTTATTGTGACTTATTCTTTACTCAGTTATTTCATTGTCACCAAAATAATGCCTTGAAATGCAATGGAAATGGATAATTTGATACCGAATTTAGCGAATATTTAAATAACAATTTACCAAATATTTAAATAACAATTCGTAACATAAAGTGTCCCCAACACCGCAGGTGCCTCTTCAACAAAACTGACGTCGTTTGTTCAAACATGGCACCTATGAAAGTAATAACGACTGCTAATCTGTTGCCACGGGTTCGATCTTTATTCCCGTCCCACGTCGAATGTTTATATCGTGTACGGAATTACACACTGATGTTAACATGCGCAAACACATCTATTTCTCAATCTAAAGCGAAACACATATACATTCCGGTCAGAAACAGTCTGAAAAACTTGTATGCGTGTTGCAAGGTAAGTTGTGCTGAGAAATATATGTTAAAAAAAATTCGATGCTTTGCGCCCTTTCCGAGTTAGGACTTAAGTTAGCCAATCAGCCCTTTGCACACGTAAATTCAAGCGAGCTGCCAGATAAAATTAGTGTCACTTGTTCTCATAGCGTAGATGACAGCTCATGATACCGTTCACCCTTTTGTCTCCGGTTCGATCCTTACTACCAATTCATTTCCAGTTTTTTTTATTTCTCTCGTGTTCGGTTTTATGAAACGAAGAACACATATGGCGACACCGTTTCTGGCGGGCCTCATGAATTTGCACCCGCAACGTCCTGATTGGCTAACCCAATGCTCATTAACTCGGAAAAGGCGCAACGTATCGAATTTTATTTCTTAACAACTATTTTTCAGCACAACTTAACCTGCATCACAATTGCGAGCTTTATACTATTCGGTATCTGCAGTGATGCGCTATTTATCAGCTTTTGATCTAATGAGTCGAAACGTTATGAAGACTCCCCACCGCGAGGATGTATGCCACCTGGTGATGCCGCAGTAGGAAGGAAGATTGGGTTTAACGTCCCGTCGACATTGAAGACATTAGAGACAGAGAACAAGCTCGGTTTGTGTCAAGGATTGGGAAGGAAATCAGCCGTGCCCTTTCAAAGGAACCAAGTCGGCATTTGCCTCGAGTGATTTAGGGAAATCACGGAGAACCTAAATTTGGAAGGCCGGACACGGGGTTTGAACCGTCGTCATCCTGAATACGAGTCCAGTGTGCCCCACCTCGCTCGGCGAAGATATATAAGTGGAGCACAGACGAATGGGGAATCAGTCTAGCGATGACAGGGGCCACAAATGAGGAAACTCATTGACGTAATCGAATTTCATAAAGATCCAGACTGATATGGCCCAGCGCCTGGGAACTAGCACGTCGGAAACGACGAAGCTGGTTGGCTGTTTGCGTGCCACTATCGTGAGCTTCTATGGAAAGTGGTCGAAAGACGGGGAAACAAGGAATACGCAGCAAGCTGTCGGACGTCCACGCCTCTTCAGAACGTTGAGATCGGAGGCTTGTCCGCTATGTAAGGGATTGGCGGCGATCTGAGCTGCGACCTAATGGTACAGTACAATGCTAGTGTTTCGGAGCGCACTGTTGAACGCATATTGTTGGACATGGGGCTCCGCAGTAGATGATCCCTACGTGTTTCCATGTTGACCCTGCCACACCGTCATTACGTTGCAGTGGGCACAGGATCATCGAGAGTGGGCCGTGGATCGGTGGGGACTTCTCGCATGATCGGTTCAGTCACATTTCTTGTGGATCAATGGAGACTTCTCGCCTGATCGCTTCAGTCACATTTCTTGCTACACCAGGTCGATGGTCTTGACCGGATATGCAGTCATCCAGATGAACGATACTCAAAATATCCTCAGCGCTACGGAAGAAGGCCGATGGCGTAGTATTATGCCACGGAGGGAAATTCACCTGGGCATCCACGGCACGTGGGGTAGTAATCGAAAGCACCATGATAGCTGTGGACTGTTTCCATTCATGCTAGTTATTTTCCCTGACAGGGATGGCACCTTCCAGCAGGATAACTGTCAGTGTCAGAATGCCAGAACAGTTGTTGTTGTGGTGGTCTTCAGCCTAAGGACCAGTTTCATGCAGCTCTCCATGATACTCTATCATGTGGGAGCCTCTTCACCTCCAAGTAAATACTACAACCTACATTTTTCTGAATATCTGCTTAATGTATTCATCTCTTGGTCTCCCTCTATGATTTTTACCCTCCATGCAATACTAAACTAGTAATCCCTCGATACCTTAGAACGTGTCCTACCAACCGATCCCTTCTTCTAGGCAAGTTTTGCCACAAATTCCTTTTTTCCCCACTTCTATTCGGTACTCCCTATTAGTTACGTCATCTACCCATATAATCTCCAGCAGTCTTCTCTAGCACCACATTTCAAAAGCCTCTATTCTCTTCTTGATAAACTGTTTATCGACCCTCTTTCACTTCCGTACACGGCGACACTCCGTACAAGTATTTTCAGAAAAGACTTCCTGACACTTACCTACTTTTTTGCAGTTTCTTCAGTTTTAATCTACAGTTCACAACCAATAAAACGTGTCTGAGTGCACATCTGCCCTAGGAAATGTCTTACTATTTAAAACCTGGTTCCGAAATCTCTCTCTTACAATTATATAATCTGACTGAAACCTTCCAGTGTCTCCAGGTCTCTTCCATGTATACGGCCACCTTTCGTGATTCTTAAACCAAATGTTAGTTATGATTAAGTTATGCTCTGTGCAATTTTCTACCTGGCGGGTAGCTCTTTCATTCCTTACCCTCAGTACATATTCACCCACTACTTTTCCTTCTCTTCCTTTTCCTACCATCTGTTCCAGTCCCGCATGAGTACTAAACTTTCGTCTCCCTTAACCATTTTTTTTTTCATTCGCTTCCATAAATACTCAGATTATCTTCGGCAACGTGTTGCAAAGATAGTTTTTACTGCAAGACGCAGCAGAAAGTGACAGCTGTGGCGTTTTGACAGGTTCTTTTGCACAAACTAACAGAATATACAGCTAACGGCGAGCGGCTGAGGTTAACAGCAGTTCTTTTGCCTATCAAAAAAACTTTGAAACAAAATGTAGAACGCGCTTAATATCGTCTAGCATTAACGTATCACTCCAGAAGAAGCAGCTCACGAACCTAATGACATCATTTGGACTGTGACACAAGATAAATCTATATTTTCTCACAAGTAATTAATCAGAGTAATTACGTCATTACCGAGAGCTTCTGTACAATTTTCAGAAGCATTTGATACGCCAATGAAATCATCTTTATTTGTGAAAGGAGAAACTGATTAACGTACATCACAACACTCAGTCTTAACCACTCTTCCTAGATACATGAAATTTTGGGGGCATATTCATCATACTACGCAGACATCCACGGAGAAACCGTTTCCTTGTTTTCCTATTCATCACATGCAAGTGGCGTACTGAGTATTAAACGCATTTTACAACTTTGTGCTTCACAGCTCGTGCCGCGAAAAAATTAGCAACAATCCAGGTTGCATCGTGGGCCGTTAGCCAAAAATATAGTAATTTTCATTGCTGTGAACGTAAATTGCGAGTGGTAAAGGAAAAACAAATGCTGATTCTTGTCATGTGATAAGTGTTGTCAGTTCATTACATGATGCGAGAAACCAATTGTTTCAGTTAGTACGAGTCTTGGAGACTTACGTAAACAGTTCTATTACATTGCTTTACATGCTGTTTGTATATACGAAGTATGCTTGTGTTCTTTTATGCTGAATCAATACTCAGTAAATTTTTCCACCTAGGGCGCTTAAAATATTTATTTATGTTTTACGACACTTCGACTATTATCATAGATCGAAATTTAGAAATCATAAAACGAAGTTCAATGTCAGCTGATTCCCTCATTAGTCAAAGGTTTCTAAGTTTTTATCTGACGATAGCAGTAGCTGAAACATGATAAACAAAGAAATATACTAAGCGATCTTGACGGCTTTATTCTAAAAATTTCACAACTACTGCGGGGTCATTTAGGAAATTATTTTCCGTTATTAACAATGTGATAGTTGACAGGATAAATGTTAAAGGGCAAACGCTACGACAAATCTTTTCGATCGTTGTTGGCGACGGAGCCTGACTCTTTGCGCAGGTCACTTTCCTTTTAATGTTTCACACTCAATAAAGTGTGCGCAATCGTGCATAAACAAATTACTAATTTTTATAAAAATTACTGGGATAGATTTTGAGTCATATTACACGATAGGAACGAGTGATAACTGCAACAAACCGAATGGGGGAGACCATTTCGGTTTTTGCATTTTATAGAGATGTGGATCATAACACCAGTTAACAATTTTTTTTTCTTCATCTGGTTTGTAATACAATGGTAACATAGTTTTTGTCTTTTCTGTTACCCAAAAAGCCCTTCACAATTGCTTTAAAAGAAGACCAAGCAGCTAATTGGACATCTGTGAGTTTGGTATCAAAGATTGGATCTTTCAGAAATTTTCTTGTTCGTGTTCCAACAAATATATCCTTTTTCAGCTTTGCCTAACTTAATTTAGGAAACTTTTCTTTTAAGCGATTGAAGGCGCCACCTTCTTTATACAGAGCTTTTACAAAGTTCTTGATAAGGCCCAAATTGATATGAAGAGGAGACAAAATGAATTTATTGGACTCAATCAATGGGATTGTTCACACTTGCGTTTCCAGGTACATATGACTTCCTTAAAGGCCATTCCTTAACTGTATGGTGGTTCTTGGTCTCACGGCTATCCCAAAGGCTCAAAAAGCAGCAGCATTTCGTGAATCCAGCCTGTAAAGCTGTAAGGACTGCAACAACTTTTAAATCACAGCAAAGCTGCCATTCATAACCCTTATATTTGATTGCCTCTAGCAGCAGTTTCTTAAGTTTCTTTCATGTCTACTGCGTAAGCCAAAGGTAGCAATGGAAATGTATTGCCATTATGTAGCAGTAATGCTTTCAAGCTGATTTTACTGGGGTCAATAAATAGTTGCCACTCCTGTGGATTATTTGTACACTTAGTTGCATCATCAGACCATTGACATCTCTACATACACACAGTGAATTCTGCATATCGAAATATTAAGCGAAGGAAGCATCTCTTGATCTAGAATGTTCTGTTGTTGCAATCTCGACCCCAAGAGCTCAGCTTGCTGTTTCGAAAGTTTTAGATCGCGAACCAAATCGTTCAATTCCTTTTGGTTAAAAAGCTGAGGTGAAGTGTCATTATACTGAGGACAGTACTCTTCTATATGTTCAATACTTCCTGATTCACTTGACATGGTGTCTGGTTCCGTGGCTTTCAAGTTACAATCAGGAACAGGCAGTCCCTCATCATGGGGCACAGACAAATGCACAGAAGATACATTTGGATACTTTATTTTAAGTCTGGTTTTGCTTGAATGTCCCGAAATATTTGTAAGACAGAAGTAGCACTCTGAATAATGGTCATCAGGCTCACACCACACCATCGGAACAGCGAATGGCATGGCTCGGCGTTTTTCTTTCATCCACTCGGTTAAGGCTATGTAGGCAATATGAGGTGAAAAATTCAATTTATATGCCTTCTTAACCAAATCAGAGATTGGTTTTCTTTGGGCTATTGGAGTCAATTTCCCATACACATAACAAAATTTGCATGGGTGGTTTAGATAGCAACAAGATTTACTAGTTGCCATTTTTCTCAGTGTTAGTTTTAAACACAAAAAGGTTGCACTATCTTTTACAAGAAACACTCAATGAGGACCTCTTTCACACCACTGGATTACCACACGAAACATTTACTGACGATTTGTAGACCTTCTAACTCTCCTCTCCAAATCACAAACAACCAGTTAAACATCAAAACAGAAGAATAGCAAATAGCGAAATACTGATTACGAAAGATAAAAAAACCTTTAGAAATACAAAATGGTACTTGCTAGAACATTTTGAAAGGTACATTCGGATTCTACACACCAAAATACATACTTGTTGATGTATCACATCCCGGATGCAAAATGGCTGTTGACTAGTGTAATTGCTTTGTGTCTTAAAATTTTCCTCTTTTAATTGTTCATCTTCTGCTCTCGAGTAAATCGTTTTAACTTAATATAAACCGTTATATTTTATGAATTTCTAAAATTTGCACAATATGTCAATTTAGACTGACGTATTGAATGTTAATTATTTTTCAGAACAAAATAACACTGAATATCTAAAACTAGTTCTGTTGACTTCTCAAGGATCTTGCTTTGTTGCTGTCACATTCAGTGTGCACTAGTTTCTTCTAATGTTGACATTTGAAGCAATGTCCATCACGTCTTAACTGGGAATACAATTCTTTGCAGAACAAGCAAGGATGTTTGCCTTTTCTGGAGCACTAGACGTAACTTGTAACTTGAAATGAATGGAACAGGGCTGATGTTTGCCATTGGCACGGTTGGTGATGGAGAGGTTTTCAGTTTTGAAATATGCATATTCATGACATTGGAAATGTCAGGGTTTTGTATTGCTTTGTTCCAGTTTCATTTTCACAAAGAGTGACCGGTCCATTGGCAATATCAGGTTGGTTCAACTTGGGCTTGGATATTGGAATGTGCGTGGTTGACGCTGGCGCAAACAAATGATCTGAAAATATGTCCGGGTTGATGGGCCACTTTCAGAAAGAGCAATAGTTGTTGATTTCCCATAAATTTTACCAAGAAAAGGACAGATTTGTTTCTTTGATATAATTGATACCTTCGTAGCCACGCTGGGTAGCCGCGCGGTCTGGGGCGTCCTGTCACGGTCCGCATGGCTCCCCCCGTCGGATGTTCGAGTCCTCCCTCGGGCATGGGTGTGTGTGTCGTTCTTAGCGTAAGTTAGTTTAAGTTAGATTAAGTAGTGTGTAAGTTTAGGGCCGATGACCTCAGCAGTTTGGTCCCATAAGATCTTACCACAAATTTCTAGAATTTGATAGCTTCGTAACTTTTGTGGCTTGCATACGGATCTAGAAGAAGAATAACTTCATTTTCCTTTGTGAGTTTCTCAAAAGAACAGAAGTATTTCAGTCAGTACAAAAAAATTTCACCCGTCATCCAGTCTGTTTCCTGTACAATACCAACTGTGCCTAATAGAACCCCATCAGTAAGTACCTCCCTCCATTTTTTCCCGGGATAAATCAATATGGGTGGAATGAATCCAGAAACACCCATGCAGCATAATTGGTTTAGGCACTACAGTCACAAGTATACTTCTTTCTTCATTGGTTAGTGCTCTAACTCTCCCTATTTAGCACTGGGCGAGTCAAATTGACGAAAAGTCTGCAGGATGATATTTTGCGAGACCCAAAATATTATTCTCTCGGGGTAACTGGTTTGGCTTCGTAGTTTCGCAACCGTAAAAGTGCGCTGAATTGACGCACTTGGCAGTCCGACTTTTTAATTAAATGATATGCATTTTCTAAGCAATTGGTACAATGCCGCCCAAGCCGGTTATTGGCTTTCATACAACACGACTCACCAACATTTCCATTTGGGAACCTGAAAATAATATATCCGAGAGATTAGTGGTAATAAATAAGACATGAACCATTGCTTGCACGAAAATAAGTTTAAATTCTTCATAAATAGAAAAGAACAGTTGCGCTACAGATTTATTAAAAACCTGTTGCCCTCGAGACGAAATTGGCTCAGGTTTTAGTGGACTAATTTCTGAATTTCTCTCTAAAAAATCAGAAACCCAGTCTCAGCAAGCAATTTTCTTCTCTTTGTTAAATCTGTGATGTATACCATTTACTTCAACTATTTGTAAGTCAAGTTGTCTTACTTCCGCCACAAACATGCCAAACAAATAAGAATCCAAAAGTTTCAGATGGTCAGTTAGCCCTAGTCCTCCATCTGTATGTTGGCTGAGATCGTGCCGCCCCTTTTGAACACCGAGGAAGATTTTGTTCGAAGAGTAGAGTGAGGGACTGAAAATTGCTTTGCTGCAAATAACCATCGATCTCAACGCTGTTAACAGCGTCTATCCCCCTTTGTATCCGCATAGTATCCTCAAGTGTAGATTGTATAGATACATTTTTTAAGCTACATTTAGAACTCTTTGTTAAAAAAAATTATCCTTGAAAATCTGATTATTTCATTTTTATGTAATTAAATTAACTGAATGAAAATTAAACGTTTAAGATTAAAGGAAATTCAAATACAATGTAAAATATTTGTCAGTGTAAAATGGCATACTGTTATTTTGGCTAGATGTATATTATGTCACAACTGAGCTACCATCTATGTTTCATTCTCAAACTACATGAACGACGCCTGGTACTGCTAAATCTTTGTATCGCCTAATAGAAGCCAAAGAAATGCTTTAGATGACTAATTATAAGTTAACATAAAAGATTTGTATATAACAAAGCAATTGCACAATCTTTGAGTAAGGAAAAAACGGTGAGTGCTTACCATTAGGTTTCTTCTGTGTAGCAATTAGAAAATTGCAGATGGACTACCGTTGTCAATGTAAGATCGGTGCTGTCAATTCACCTTTCCAAATATTTCACCGCCGGCCGCTGTGGCCGAGCGGTTCCAGGCGCTTCAGTCCGGAACCTTGCTGCTGCTGCTACAGTCGCAGGTTCGAATCCTGCCTCGGGCATGGGTGTGTGTTATGTCCTTAGGTTTAAGTAGTTTTAAGTCTAGGGGACTGATGACCTTAGATGTTAAGTCCCATAGTGCTTAGAGCAATTTGAACCATTTGAATATTTCACAAATGATGGCCCCACGTTAGTTTACTCGAGACTACTGTAGTGTCATTTTACCCAAGTACCTCATTTTAAGGTGGTCGTGCCTGAGTATTATGATTACTGAGTTTTCAACATACGGCGAACTGTGTGAGTCAAACGTAATGTACTGAAATCCGATAAAGTGCTTTCGCTTAGTAGAGAAGCTGTATAACAGTAATTTTGATGTTTTCCAGGCGGATGAGGAGCAGTTCTCTGAACCAGTTATACTACTGAAAAAAAATTATGATATGGGTATTATAATAACCAAACGACTTACTGAAATATGTGATTTAGTGCATTCGATTCGCATTCAGCAGCAGTTATTGAATTTACGTACGTGCAGCCTGATGTTCATACACTCACTTCACAGTCTGTTGTTCAGTGATACGTTGTAAGAGACAAGAAGGGCGTGCCTAGACCTACCAACAGATCAATAATCTTGTTGGAATATTATTATAATAACTGGAGACATAGTGCTCAATTTCTGTAAATGTGCCTTATCGTTGACAATGAAAGAGAGGCAACTGTCTAGACCAGGGCTTCACAACATACGTGCTCGCGGAGCAAGCTGTGAGCAGCAAGGCGCGAGCACAGAGCAGCGCGAGCACGCTACCCCCGCTACTGGACCAGAGCAGAGAGTGGGGAGAGTCATGTGGGGGCACACAACAGCTGCTGCCAGTCAATGTAAATCTGCGGCCACCTGCAGGGATATCACTCAGGAACTATTACTGTGACAAATGAAACAAATAAAGGAGAATGTACACGTGCCACATAATTTTATTAGCTTAGTGTATGCCTCTACATTCGTATTAATTTGTGAAGTGTTACACAATAAAAGGTGTCACTGAAGTGTGGGATTCTCTGTTATCTTGTACTTTTTGCCCTTTACAATTGCGTCTATGTTCGGAGTAATTGTTCTTGTGCATCGTAGGCGCAGCATGCAGTTTAAATTTCGATCAGACAATGCGTTTCTCAGGCACGTCTTGTTACATTTCACTGCAGAGAACAGTTTTTCACAAACATACATGGAACCGAACGTTGATATTATTGTAGCCGCCAGTTTATGCAAATGAGGAAATCTATCCTGAGGGAAGTGTCTGTAAAATTCCAAAATGTTTTTCTTGTTTTGAAATTTGTCTCTGTATTCTCTGTCACACTGCAGGTCAATGATTTCTAGTTGCAGCTCAGGACGAATCTCTTCAATATTCGCTGAATATGGAGAGGAGAACAGATCAGAATCACTGTCTAGTGCTGTCAGATCTTGAAAGCGTTGATCAAATTCTTCCTTAAGGGCAACTAAACTATGTGAATAACGTTCACAGTCTTTGTTAACATCTTGCATGGATGATAATTTAGGAAAATGAGATAGATTTCCTGTTTCCAGCTGACTCACCCAAAGTATCAATTTCATATTAAAAGCTCGTATTCGATCTATGAAATGAGTAATTAGCAGATCTTTACCTTGTAGTGAAATGTTCAAAGCATTCAGATGGCTAGTTAAATCTGCTAAGAACGCGAGATCACATTTCCATGAAGGCTCTTTCAATTCAGGAACACATATGTTATTTATTTCCATGAACATATTTATCTCATCTAATAGGCAAAAATTCGATTTAATAATTCGCCATGACTAAGCCAACGAATCTCGCTGTAATAAGTCAGGCTACCATACTGGCTTTCTACATCCTCAAGAAAGCTTTTAAATTGTCTGTGTTGTAGCCCATGCTTCCTTATATAATTGGTTGTACGAACAACAACACTCATCACATTTTTTAGAGTGATACTCTTTGCACATAAGTTTTCCTGGTGGATCACACAGTGAACGCCCTTTATTTCATTCGGCACGGTCAGTTTTTGCATTTTCTCCTTCAACAGCGCAACGAAACCTAATTTTTTCCCAGTCATCGCTGGTGCACCGTCTGTAGACACTGAAACTAAAGAATTCCACGACACAGAAAGCAGTATTTCTCCAGAAATATCTCAGAGTTTCAGTTGGTCAAGTTAACTAAGGATATGATTTACAGTTTTAAAAATCAAGATGTATTTAAATGAAAGTATGTTTTTATGAATGAAAATTCTTAGAAATGTAATAGAAGCAAAAGTAATTTATACAGTTACGAAAATAAATCAAATAGTTTTGAAAATATGTCAATTCACAAGCTTTAAATAAATTAAGTTCCTTAATTAATCAACACAGTACAAGTGACGTTAGTTATAAATGGTAATTCATCCCTCTCAACAAGAAAAAATAAGAGCAAGATTGCGTTTTATACTTAACAGTAAAAGTTTTAGGTTAATTTTCATATTGCAACATATTTCACAGAAACATGTAAAATTATAATTTCCTAATGGACCAACTTTGAAAGACACAAAGCTTGAGCAACGTATCGATACATAGCGTAAATATCGAAAAACATGGTCTTATAGTTTTTATCAGAAAATTACCGTAAACATTAACGAAAGTAAAGTGACATATCAAATTTCTGTCAGCTCAAAAAATTACTGTAAAACTTGGTTTGTCATAAGCAGAACCACAATTTTATCAGCAACAATTGTGTCTCATCAGTGAATTATGTCTGTAGTACTACGGTATGTTGATGATTTTCACTTATGGACCGTCTGACAGCAACTGAATAAAACACAATTTTAGTGCCATACGCGTTTCGCCTTTATTTTCTGCAAGGCATCATCAGTGGCCTGTAATATGTACATATGTTAGCTATTTTATTTACATTTTTGTCACTGTGCCTATAGGTTATAAACAGTTCTGGTGGTTGGTATTTCCTATTAAGTAGTAATGTTTTGAACTGTACTTACAGGTTGCGTAGACAGTTTCTTACATATTACGCTCCTGTTGCATTTTTGGTCTTGTTCGTCTTCCTATGAGCGCCAATTTGCTGTTTTTTCTGCATTCCACAGCACTATGCACTGAACGCTTTTTTTAATGCAATGTTTTGGTTTCTGTTGCCGACTGTCAAATGTTTTTGCCAAAGATCGAATATTACTGCCAAACTTATGAGTGTGACTATCGAAGTATCTGTGGTCTGTTCGTGTATGCATTTGTGTGTGCGCTTGTGTATATGTGTGTGTGTGTGTGTGTGTGTGTGTGTGTGTGTTTTGGTGTCATATTATTGAATTTTATTTTATTTTATTGTATTTAATTATTTATTTTTGTTTATGTCCTGTGTATGTGTGTGTGTGTGTTTTGGTGTGATATATATATATATATATATATATATATATATATATATATATATATATATATTTGTGCTGTGCATGTGTGTCTGTCTGTATTTTGGTGTTATGCATTTTTTTTTTTTTTTTTTGAGGGGGGGCTGTGTGTGTGTGTGTGTGTGTGTGTGTGTGTGTGTATTTTGGTGTTATATACTTTTTTTATGTTATCATTTCCTTTATTAAGTGTAGTAAGGAGCCTGTGCTGATGTGTGTTTGTTCATTTATCACATGTTTGTTTTCTGCTATGGCTTTCTGGATGTGGAAGTTTTCTTGCATTTGTATAAGATGTTTGTCATGGTTGCTTATTCTCATTATTTTCATTTCTTGTTCCATGTTTGTAGGATGATGGTTGTAGTGTTTTAAATGCTCTGCAAATGTGGAATGGTTTGTTTCATACTTCCAACATCTGATATGTTCTTTGTATCTTGTTTCAAAATTCCTGCATGTCATGCCTATGTATACTGCATCACAACTTTGACATTCAAGTTTATATATTCCTGATTGTTGGAATTTGTCCCTCTTGGTAGCTGGCTGGCTTAGGTGTGATTGAAGGGTTTGCCCAGGCTTATATGCTATTTTGAAGCCCTGTCTCTTTAGGATGTTTGCAACTCTGTGTGTTAGTTTATGTGTGTAGGTCATGGTGTACCACCTGGTTCTTTTCTGTGTGGTGTTGTCATTGTGTGTGTTTGTTGAGTGTGTTTGTAAGTTTTCAGCTTGTGAGTTCTTTTGTATTGTGGAAATGTTGTGTTTGTTTTTTATTTGTGTTTTTATTTTTTGATTGAGCCTGTGTACCACATGTGTGTCATACCCGTTGTTCCTAGCTATTTGTATGATCGTGTTCATTTCTTGTTCATAGTTTCTCTTACTGAGTGGGATTCTGCTTAATCTATGTAACATGTGTCTTAGTGCTGCAAATTTCTGGCTTTGGGGGTGGTTGGATGTGGAATGTATTATTGTGTCTGTGGCTGTTGGTTTTCTAAAGATGTTAAATGTATGTTTTCCATTTTCTTTTTTAATTGTAATGTCAAGAAAATTTATTTGATTTTCTTTTTCTTTTTCAAGTGTGAATTTTATGTTCTTATGAGCTTTGTTTATTTCTGAATGGAGTTCATCTATTTTTTCACTTGGCTCGTCTACCAAACAAATAATGTCATCCACGTATCTGTACCAATATATGATTTTGAAACTTTCATTTGTGGTTATCTTATCAAATATCTGATTTTCAAGGTGACTGATGAAAATGTTTGCTAGTGTTCCTGATATTGGGGATCCCATGGGCAGTCCATCAGTTTGTAGATAATATTCTTCCTCAAACTGAAAGTAGTTTTGTTCAGTTGTCAGTCTGAGCATATCTGTTATTTCTTTTATTGCGTCTGTGGTGAGGTTGCTGTGGGATGAGAGATTTTGTTCTATGATTTCTATTGTTTCTGTGATAGGGATGGAGGTATACATATTTTCTATATCGAATGAAATCAGTGATGCTGTGTGTGGTACCTGTATGTTCTGTATATTTTCTATTAGGTTTCCTGTGTTTATCACTGTTCTGTTGTTTTCTACTTTATAGTGTTTTGTAACTAACTTTTGGAGGTGTTTGGCTATGCGGTATGTTGGGGCTTTCTTGAAGTTGATAACAGGTCTCATTGGCATTCCGTCTTTATGTACTTTCGGTTGACTGCGGAGTGTTGGTGCTTGTGGGTTTTTCTGTGTTAAGTAGTATTTTTGTTTGTCTGTGAGTGTGTGTTCAATGTTTTTCAGTGTTCGTTTCACATTTGCCTGGAATCGTGTAGTTGGATCTGACTTCAGTTTTTGTATTGCGTTGGTGTTTATGTATTCCTTGGTTTTTGTGATGTATTGCTCTTTATCCATGAGTACTGTTACATTTCCCTTGTCTGCTCTTGTTATTAATACGTTGTTGTTTGTTAACTTTTGTTTTAACCTTTTCATAGTAGCTGCTTCTGTTTGGTTGTTCTTATTGTGTGTCTGCTGTGTTTGTTTTATTATGCCTTTTATTTCTTCTTTTACTAGTTCTCTTGTCAGTCCTATGTTTATTTCACAATTATTTTGTTGTTCTTCACGTGTAAGGATGTGTTCGGTTTCTACTATGAGATTTTCTATGTATTGATTGTTCACCTTGCTATTGGTGCAGTGTTTCAAACCTTTTTCCAAGAGCATTTTTTCGTTTTCGTGTAGTTCTGTCTCTGTTAGGTTAACTAAGCGTGGATGGAATGAGTGTTGGTGTTCATGTGGTTTCACATTTAAAATGTAAATGTATTTTTGCGTCTTTTTTACTGTTAGTTTCATTATCTTGTGTTTATGTTTGTTTTGTAAATGTGTCATTGCTATGTATGTGTTGTGCTCAGTTTTTTCTACTAGTGCCATGAAAACTGCAGCGTTTCCTACGTTTTTTGCCAATTCTAGATGAGTCTCATAGAGCATCATGTTTAGGTGCTGTTTTTTCGAATAGAGCATCTTAATTTCATGTAGTAACCAATATCGTTCTGCAAATGATTTCGACTTTTGTGCCACTGTAGAACTGTTTTTAACCTTTACATTAATGTAGCTTGGAATTACATCGTTCTTTTTGCATGTTCTGTTGAATTTTATATGCTGTATCGTCTTATGGAGTCTCAGATGTATTTTCTTGAACCTGTTGTACACGCGCAACTGAGGAGGACAGGACCAAAAAATTGAATATGTCTGTAGTATTTATTAAAAATAAGTAAAGATATTGGCAATACTGGTGTAACTTATAGTATTTCGATGTGTAAAATATCTGTGTTATCTATCACACACACACACATACAGTTGGCAATGAGTAAAGTTAGATAACTGTACCCCACTTGGTGCAAAGCAAATTGAACATTAAAATTAAATATTTTCACATCTGTAACATTTGTATTGTTTATCAAAGTATATGTGGCTCTACTGATCTAACTAACAGGTTAATCTGCACTTAGCATGAGCAAAGTTCGATCTTTGTACCTTGCTTAGTGCATGGTACAATGAAGGTCTATATTAAATATTTCGACGTCTTAATTGTCATTATTATTGTTATTGTATAACTGTACAGAATAATAATGTGCTAAGCAGGAAAGGCAGTGATAGTTGACAGTTCCAAACAGACAGACAATCTGTGTTATTGTTCTACAACAGTACACAACACATTCGCCTAAAATAACATGCTAAGTAGGCGATGCAGTAATAGTCGACAGTTACACTTAAGCCTGAAGATGCTAATGCACCATGTTCACCACTAGCAAAATATAATTGGCTTTACTGACTGGCTAGTATCACTTTGTTTTTACTTTTGAGCTTGGACTTTTCAAGAAAGGCTGAAGCATTTACTAATGAATACTATGAGCTCCCTAACATAGTTTTCAAACTGTGTCTCCATAATCAACCACTAAATATTACCAATATCTATAGCAAGTTTATCCACCATCATGACCTGTAAGATATACTAAAAATTATGCATTTTGGAGAGATATTTAATATGGTGTATCACCTAAACTGCAGCACACAAGTAGAACTACGAAAACCATCAAATATGATGTACTAGCTTCATAAACACTTTGATAAACAGTCAGCTACTCATTTTGTTTACATCAAAGACAATGATGGACAATGCTTCACATGTAGGTAAGACAGACCTACCAAGTTGTCTGCATTATTTATCAAAACACTTGATGGTTGCTTATTGTTACTACTGATCTAACTTATGGGTTAAAAAGCACTTGTCAATGAGGAGAATGCTTCGATCTTTGTACCACACTTTAAGTAGCAACTAGCTGCAATGAAATTCTAGGTAACTGCCTCAGTCATAGACATTTTATAATGCGTTATAGATAATAAAACGTCATAGTGACCCACACTATGGTAATAATTTTATACTGCAGTAAAAAAAGTTTATCCCCTACATAAACAAGTATAGACTTGTCTGAGACCTTGCTGACGAAGCATACATACACATCTTAGTACAGCTCGCTTACAAGATCATGATATCACTTCTGGCTATCCTTCCTAATTTTAAGATAAGTTTCAACTCACCTGAGAGCTTTCCAATTAAGATACCGTACACATCTTAGCACAGCCCTCCTGACGCCGCACACATGACCCTTCTTCTCATCCATCCCCCTTCCTTCCTTGCCACGAGCATGTGATGTCACGGGGACTGTGCTGGGATGTGTGTCTATGCTTGGTCAGGGAGCTCTCACACAAGTTGAGGATTGGTTTAAATTTTGGAGGCATAACCAGAAATGATACCATGATTATGGAAGAGGGGTACTATGCTAAGATGTGTACGTATTCTAAGTGAGCAAGGTCTCGGAGGCCGAGACTTGTTGGTGAAGAAGATGATAAATGTTTGCTTAACAGCAATCTAGTAAAATGGCGAACTTTGGTGCAATTTGTTACAGATTCTTTAGGCCTAGTTGTTTAATGCTTTTCTGTAACCGAATATATAATGTCAACACATGGAGCAATTTTTTGGAATTTCATTGGGGCTAGTCGTTTGATGCTCATTTGTAACAAAGTATAAAATGACGACATATGGGACAATTTGTTTCAATTTTGTCTGATGCTTATATGTAACTGAATATAAAATGTCAATACATGAGCAATTTCTTACAAATTCGTTGAGGCTAGTTGTTACAGTGTGATTGAAAGATCGAAGTATTACCCTTATTGACAAGTGCACTTTAATCAGCAAGTTGGATCAGTAGTACCAATAAGCCACAATCATGTGTTTTGATCAATTATACAGACACTTTTATTTCGGTCCAAAAGAAGAATGTTGATGGATCGAGCTTTCCTCTGTGTGGAACCTTGTCCATGATTCTCTTCGACATAAATGAACTGAGTAGCCGCCATGCTTATGTAAGTGTTTCTGAAGCTAACGTATCATATTTGGTGGTTTTCGACATGATACTTGTGTATTGCATTTTAAGTGATAGACTGCATTATAAATCTCTCCAAAACACATGATTTTAGTGCGGCTTGTTTGTCAGAAAATATAATTGACATTGTTATTATTTAGTAGTGGATTGTGGAGCAGCAGGCTGATAAATTTTTTGAGGAGCCATGGCACTGTAGTTCTGATCAGAAAATGTCGCAGCCTTTCTCGGAATTTTTTATTATACCCCAGTGGAACGTAACAATAGATAGGTCGAAGATCAAACATAATAAAAAGTGTGATAAAAACCAATGACGTCAGCCACATTTTTTCCAGGTGATAAATCTTAGTTTGTGCATTACCAATAACGTAGTCTGATTTGTGCATAACAGGAACTACTCGTATTACTGAAGTGTCTGCTTAGCATTCTGTTTTATCCAGATGTGTTTTGTACTTGTGCAGAATAGTAATACAGACGGTTTAGACTCGGAAATAGTAATTGGTACTTAATTTGAGAGTTCAGAGTCATGTTTTAGCCACCAAGTGTATCTTAATTTGAAAGTTACATAATAATCGTATTCTTTCAGTAGCTGAGACCCGCTGTCAGCTTCTGGCACATGCACACTGTCAGCTTCTGGTGTTAGAACGCTATTTGAGTTCTGAATGGCTATTTGTTTGTATGGAAATGTCAATAATCACTGTCGTGCCTCCTTAGCACATTATGTTAGACAACATGTGTTTTGTACAGCTGTAGAACAATAATACAGACTACTTATTTGTTTGCAACTGGCGAATTGTCAGCTTGGCATATCATTTTAGCGCAGATATATTTTGTATAGTTAAAGGACAATAATACAAACAATTTAGCTATGGAAATATTTTATTTGGAGCTCCCCTGTGCCTTGCACCAAATGTGGTACAAAGATCGAACATTGCTCAAGCGCACGTTAACTTGCAAGTCAGGTAAGTAGACAATGCATCAATGGTAAAGCAATAAATTTTATCCGAGGCCTCTGCTAAGTGAAACACTATCTTAGAACGAACATATGCAGTGTAAATAAACGAAAGCAGGAGGTGTAATGCACGCCATCATCGACGATCGCAGTATCTTTCTGCCTAAATTCGTGAATAATTTCACTGTCATTTTACAATCTTTTTCGGGTCAAAAATATTCTTTGTGGGTGTATATCACTGTCCTCCGTAGGATCGGAATATCTATGGAGTGAGCATTCGCCAACACACTCTGGTCTCAGAATCACATAGCTCTGTAGTACTTACCTTCGAAAAGTAACTGTCCCTTCTTTCACATATCTGGATTTGCTTCCTTAGCAGAATACAATGTTCACCATAATTGTTACTAGTAAATCAATTAAAAACTGGCCAAATATGAGTAATATGAAGTTTCAGTCCTAGAGCAATATGTGAACATAGTGCCTTATACCAAAATCTATGTGATATTTACCTGATATTGGCAAATGTACAGTATACTATGTTCACTCCCGCATTTTCTTCTCTTATCAGAAGAGAGAAAGATAACTACTTAGGTCACTTCACGCGTAACTGTTGTCTATGAGGGGAGACATATTAGTAAATTGTTCTGGTGTGGCACTGTTATGCCATACTGACTACGGTATTCCAAAAAAAAAATGTTTATAGTTATCTTCCATAGATACATCGTGAAATTGCAGCTTGTTATTTCGATATTTAATCTTTGAATTTAGATGTTATGGTATTCCGTGTTCAAGAAATTTAAATCAATCAAGTTAAAAAGGAAACCAAAGAGAGGAAGATTATAAACTGGCAACACAATGTAGAACAGTGAAGTCTGATTCTCAGGTTACTTACTTAAACAGCTAAGGTTGAAATTTACATGTTGATTTATGTTATTAAGTTTAAATGAATTCGTTTCGGGGAATAATAACACTGTAATGAAATTGTGAAGACTGAAATCGAACGCCTGTTAAAAAGTGTATTAGGGAAGTATTCCAACCAAGGACGAGTGCAGAAAGATAAACCACAACCACCGTTGGATACACGTAAGCCATTGTTACTAAGCCTAATACACTGCAGTAAGACCGTTGGCGTTTAAAACAGATTCCAGTCGTCTCGGAATGATTAAATAAAGGTCCTGCATGGATTTCAACTGAATCTTTACCTTTTTTCCAGCTATATAGTGGCAAGTTTAGGTAACTGTCATGGAGGGGAATAGCGATCCCGCACCCTTCTCTCCAAAATAAACCACAAAGGCTCAATAAGATTAAGAACTTGCTACTGGGGTGGTCAGGGGAGATGCGACAATTCATTCTCGTTCTCACAAAACCAGTCCTGGACCATACAAGATGTGTGAACAGCAGCACTCCTCCTTGGCACACAGCATCACCATTGGAAAACGAATATTGATCCGTAGGACAGACTGGTCAGCCAAAATGGTGACATGGTCCTTGGCAGTAACGCGACGTTGCAGAGTAATCGGGAAGGGTTCATGGATATTACGAAATGGTTCCCAAAATCACCGAACTACCGCCATGTTTCACTCTTAGATCGTAAACTCTGTCAGAAGTTGGAAACAGCGTAAAACGAGACCCATGCGACCAAATGACTTTATGAATATGACGATGGTATCTGTCTTTCGGACATGTCCTGTCCCGGGTTCGAGTCCTGGTCGAGGTAAACATTTTCAACTGTCCCGTTGATGTATATCAACGCCTGTCGGCATCTTAGGGTCTTGATTTAAGTATCATTTCATTCTAAGAGAGCTGCATGTTCACCTATGGTATCTGTTCTTTCGGACTTGTCCGGTAGAACAAATACCACCTTCAATACTTAAGGCTAACCGGCCATTGATCTTCTTCTTCTGTGCTGGATGCACACGCATTGCCCTAACTCTTACTGGACTCGGAAAGATTGCCTGCCGCGAGTGAAGAGTGTAATGGGCAGGGGCACTACGAATGTAGTGTGTGGACTTTAAGTTGGGAATGCGGGTCTCGCGGGGAGCGTGCAAAGGATAAATCCCTGCAGTCGCACTATCCTCTGTGTCCTCGGTGGCTCAGATGGATAGAGCGTCTGCCATGTAAGTGGAAGACTGGTTCGAGTCCCGGTCAGCTGTTCGCGTTGATGTATATCGACGCCTGTCGACAGCTTACGGTCTTGATTTAGTTATCATTTCAAATGAGTTCATTCCATTGCCCCACAGACAAGATATTCTAGCTTCGTCATCACGTTTTTCTGTTACAGGCACTTTCATCACTTGGATGCCGATTCATCCTGCAATTCCCTGCTGATGGAGCTCCCTTCATGTAGGTCTGGTGTCGACAGTATTCGCGACTACGATATGCAGTTCTTCAATGCCTTTTGCAGCTGCCATCCTCTAGTGTTTCGTCACAATCCTCTTCAATGACCTTCTCTCATGATTACTCAACACACACTTTCATCCGCATTGTGACTTATCGGAGGACGTTTCTCTGCTTTCCTTGTATGCGATACATATCTTGGATACGCTGACTCTTGAAACGCCAGACACTTCGTCTACCTTAGTTTCGGAAGCATCCACCATAAGACCACAAAAAATTTGCCCGCCTTGGAATGCACTGACCTTCGACATAATGCACTACACAGAATACTGGCCTGACAAGATAAACCTGAACACTTATCCAAGCAAAGAATCTTATTTCGTTGCGACCTGTATTTTGTACGTAATGTCTTATTTTGCTGCCACAAGAGAATTCGTGCTTACGCTTGGTAGCAAAGCAGGTGGAAATTCCGGGCAATGAAGTATCGGATGCAGTAGCCAATGAGGCCTGTTCGATACCTATACAGGGCATAATATGAAGCCCTTATGTATGCAGTGATCCGTTGATCTTTTCTAAGAATAGAAATAATCAGTCGTCAGATGCGAAGCTTTTTATTAAATTAACTTCTTGACTAGTTTTGGCAAATTAATTGGCCATCCTCAGAAGACCATACAATTAAGCTTACATCGGAAAGCAATCGTCAAGAAACGATGGGCGTTGGGTATAGAATAAGAATTCAGTGATTACCAAGGTTGAATCACAATTAACAGCAGATTAATAACTATAAGATACAATAAGAAAACAGATTATAAACGTACCTTCGTTAAAATGTTATATAATACTGTCAAGCAGTTAAAAAATAACGTAAAAACTGCGACTATATGGTGACCAAAAAGACTTCGCACTATACGTAAAATATTAGAAAACCACAACACATGTGATGATTACTACCAACAGACTGTTTGACAATAAAAGATTTCACTTGCCTCAAAACTTACAAAGACTAAGCATAGCGAGGGCACTCGTGTCTATAGCTTAACTCAAACGAAGCTGGACACCAATGTTAAAGAAATGAAACACCATTAAGGCCTTATGTCACTTGCTAATCAAGCGTAAAAATTTCTACCCAAAAATAACAAAACTTGTAAAAAGGGTTCAAGAATGGGTACAATGATCACGTTTATTTAATGAACAGCTGTTGGTGGTACTGTGGGCCTTTGGAGGAGCGACGCTACGCTGAAGTTTCCACTCTCTTGATGTAGAGACCGGTCGCCGGATACGAGTTTTCAGCGACGCAAATAAGTGGGCTCACATCCGACTCTATGGCGAGCGCGAGGTCCCAGTGCGTATTTACAAGTTGTCTTCCTGTTTAGGACCGCTCCCTGTAGCTGTTATAAATACTAGCTGCAGCACAGCACATCTACGTTAATAACTTAAAACCTTAGCCAGATAACGGCGTAGTGTAGGAAAATGTATTAGACACACTGATCACTATACAAATAGGTGGCCTGCGGCTCTGACTAAGCATCACAGTTCATAAACACAAACTTTAGGAAGAAATGGACCAACAATAGATGCAAATGGTCGTTCTGAACGTGAAGTAAAAATCATCAAGCAAGTAGGGTGGTTACAAGTTATTTGAATCAACGTACAAATGGTCGTTTATGCTACGTGATGTAAATCGGTTAAACAAATAGGTACTTCACAAATAATTTGAAAAGAAAGGAAATAGAATCAAAAAACCACCTTTTTCTTAGCGAGAGCTAATCATTCAGCAGATCTTTGGAGCCCGGACGAGAAGGCTTATAAATTTCTATCTCTTCTCAAAGATATAGCTACTGAAGAGGAGATCGTAATACGTTTTCAATTTCTAAGTCATCTGCCAGTCATGCTCTCCTGAGTAACTGCTTCTGCCTGGTCTTTGTCATTTTATCCTTTTTCTGCAGATTTTAGAGAATTTTTTTAATTTATCATGAGGGTAGAGTACACTGCTTCAGATCCGGGCCGTTGCTGAGTGAATTACTGCGTGAGAAAAACAATGGAATTTCAGCTAACCATGTATCTTGGGCTTCTTCTTTTTTTTGGATCATCAGTCTACTGACTGGTTTGATGCCGCCCGCCACGAATTCCTTTCCTGTGCTAACCTCTTCATCTCAGAGTAGCACTTGCAACCGACGTCCTCAATTATTTGCTTGACGTATTCCAATCTCTGTCTTCCTCTACAGTTTTTGCCCTCTACAGCTCCCTCTAGTACCATGGAAGTCATTCCCTCATGTCTTAGCCGATGTCCTATCATCCTGTCCCTTCTCCTTATCGGTGTTTTCCACATATTCCTTTCCTCTCCGAATCTGCGTAGAACCTCCTCATTCCTTACCTTATCAGTCCATCAAATTTTCAACATTCGTCTATAGCACCACATCTCAAATGCTTCGATTCTCTTCTGTTCCGGTTTTCCCACAGTCCATGTTTCATTACCATACAATGCTGTACTCCAGACGTACATCCTCAGAAATTTCTTCCTCAAATTAAGGCCGGTATTTGATATTAGTAGACTTCTCTTGGCCAGAAATGCCTTTTTTGCCATAGCGAGTCTGCTTTTGATGTCCTCCTTGCACCGCCCGTCATTGGTTATTTTACTGCCTAGGTAGCAGAATTCCTTAACTTCATTGACTTCGTGACCATCAATCCTGATGTTAAGTTTCTCGCTGTTCTCATTTCTACTGCTTCTCATTACCTTCGTCTTTCTCCGATTTACTCTCAAACCATACTGTGTACTCATTAGACTGTTCATTCCGTTCAGCAGATCATTTAATTCTTCTTCGCTTTCACTCAGGATAGCAATGTCATCAGCGAATCGTATCATTGATATCCTTTCATCTTGTATTTTAATTCCACTCCTGAACCTTTCTTTTATTTCCATCATTGCTTCCTCGATGTACAGATTGAAGAGTAGGGGTGAAAGACTATAGCCTTGTCTTACACCCTTCTTAATACGAGCACTTCGTTCTTGATCGTCCACTCTTATTATTCCCTCTTGGTTGTTGTACTTATTGAATATGACCCGTCTCTTCCTATAGCTTACCCCTACTTTTTTTCAGAATCTCGAACAGCTTGCACCACTTTATATTGTCGAACGCTTTTTCCAGGTCGACAAATCCTATGAAAGTGTCTTGATTTTTCTTTAGTCTTGCTTCCATTATTAGCCGTAACGTCAGAATTGCCTCTCTCGTCCCTTTACTTTTCCTAAAGCCAAACTGATCGTCACCAAGCGCATTCTCAATTTTCTTTTCCCGTCTTCTGTATATTATTCTTGTAAGCAGCTTCGATGCATGAGCTGTTAAGCTGATTGTGCGATAATTCTCGCACTTGTCAGCTCTTGCCGTCTTCGGAATTGTGTGGATGATGCTTTTCCGAAAGTCAGATGGTATATCGCCAGACTCATATATTCTACACATCAACGCGAACAGTCGTTTTGTTGCCACTTCCCCCAATGATTTTAGAAATTCTGATGGAGTGTTATCTATCCCTTCTGCCTTATTTGACCGTAAGTCCTCCAAAGCTCTTTTAAATTCCGATTCTAATACTGGATCCCCTATCTCTTCTAAATCGACTCCTGTTTCTTCTTCTATCACATCAGACAAATCTTCACCCTCATAGAGGCTTTCAATGTATTCTTTCCACCTATCTGCTCTCTCCTCTGCATTTAACACTGGAATTCCCGTTGCTCTCTTAATGTTACCACCTTTGCTTTTAATGTCACAAAAGGTTGTTTTGACTTTCCTGTATGCTTAGTCTGTCCTTCCGACAATCATATCTTTTTCGATGTCTTCACATTTTTCCTGCAGCCATTTCGTCTTAGCTTCCCTTCAGTTCCTATTTATTTCATTCCTCAGCGACTTGTATCTCTGTATTCCTGATTTTCCCGGAACATGTTTGTACTTCCTCCTTTCATCAATCAACTGAAGTATTTCTTCTGTTACCCATGGTTTCTTCGCAGCTACCTTCTTTGCACCTATGTTTTCCTTCCCAACTTCTGTGATGGCCCTTTTTAGAGATGTCCATTCCTCTTCAACTCTACTGCCTACTGCGCTATTCCTTATTGCTGTATCTATAGCGTTAGAGAACTTCAAACGTATTGTGATTCTTGAACAGGGTATTCGCTATTACTAGCTGAAACTTGTTACAGAACTCAATTAGTCTTTCTCCTCTTTCATTCCTTGTCCCAAGCCCATGTTCTCCTGTAACCTTTTCTTCTACTCCTTCGCCAACAACTGCATTCCAGTCGCCCATGACTATTAGATTTTCGTCCCCGTTTACATACTGCATTACCCTTTCAATATCCTCATACACTTTCTCTATCTGTTCATCTTCAGCTTGCGACGCCGGCATGTATATCTGAACTATCGTTGTCAGTGTTGGTCTGCTGCCGATTCTGATTAGAACAACCTGGTCACTGAACTGTTCACAGTAACACACCCTCTGTCCTACCTTCCTATTCATAACAAATCCTACACCTGTTATACCATTTTCTGCTGTTGTTGATATTACCCGATACTCATCTGACCAGAAATCCTTGTCTTCCTTCCACTTCACTTCACTGACCCCTACTATATCTAGATTGAGCCTTTGCATTTCCCTTTCCAGATTTTCTAGTTTCCCTACCACGTTCAAGCTTCTGACATTCCACGCCCCGACTCGTAGAACGTTATCCTTTCGTTCATTATTCAATCTTTTTCTCATGGTAACCTCCCCCTTGGCAGTCCCCTCCCGGAGATCCGAATGGGGAACTATTCCGGAATCTTTTGCCAATGGAGAGATCATCATGACACGTCTTCAATTACAGGCCACATGTCCTGTGGATACACGTTACGTTGAGCTTCTTATGATTTTTAAATATTTAACGGCGTTCGTCCCTGATAATTTTAGCAAGGACGGTGAAAACCAATTTTTTGGACGTCCAAAACTGAAAACAATATCGGTGTGCTTAGAAGTTATTTACGACCCTATGAATGAATTTCCTACGTATCTAAACTGTAGTTAGCAATAACAGACACAATCTATGGATTACAGAAAGGCCGGCCGGAGTGGCCGAGCGGTTGTAGGCGTTGCAGTCTGGAACAGCGTGACCGCTACGGTCGCAGGTTCGAATCCTGCCTTGGGCATGGATGTGTGCGATGTCCTTAGGTTAGTTAGGTTTAAGTAGTTCTAAGGTCTAGGGGACTGATGACCTCAGCAGTTGAGTCCCATAGTGCTCAGAGCCATTTGAACCATTTGATTACAGAAAATATCAGTTAGCTATCGTTTCACCTGGGTGTGTTTGAAGCAAGATCAATTTGCCAACTGGGCTCCATATTATTTCGTGCAGCAAATGGCACTTAGATCAGATTCATTATACCAGCTTCTGTCATTCTCGCATTAATTAGCCTCATAATCTGTAACACGTCGTCAGCTATTTAATAACGACTGTATCTAAGTCAAAGCTGTGATAACAATATAAGACAGCTTCGTTGCAGCCTGCCTGTCGTTTTCACAATTCAAAGTTGTTCAGTTGGAGTTTATGTATTGATCGCTTTCATTATATTATGGTGTTGAACTGTCAACATCATTTCTGTAAATATTTGATTGAATTGTTATTGATATTAACTGTAACAGCTCGATTACGACAGAACACCTTCGGCGTAGTAGTACGGTGTATATAGTGAATGGAGTCTGAATTACTAGGAAATAATAATTACAGATAGAAATTAATACCTGTGAGAGCAAAGGATTGCTTCATACAAATTTTGTTTATGTAATTCATTCGTTATATACTGGAAAGTGATTATTAATTTCCTGCCCACAGTACTTGATGTTCCAGTGATTGCCACATGATGTTGCAAGTGGAGGACATAGACAGCGTCTCATGGTGCTAATCTCAGCAGTTCAATAAAGGTAGTTTCAGAAACAATCGAAAAACTTCTTTTCAAGCGTGAAATTACCTCTTCGCCAACAAGACGTCGAATCTCGACTTTCCTTCATTTAAGAATGCAGAGATTACGTGTGCACGCAGGAACAGTATTAACGTTATCTCCCTCTCTCTCTTTCCTTGCATATAGTATAACAAGTTTAACAAAAAGTATTATCTGATGTAGTATACGGAGTTATTGCCTTTGGTGTAGAATTTTATTAAGACTAGTACGTGACTATAAAATGAAGCCGAGTGTTAATACACACATCAACAAAACTTAAGCCGCATCCTGATGTGAAGGCCTTATTTCAATCGTGGTACAACTCTGCTTTTTACAAAATTTGAGGTAACCACTCTCTCACATTTATGTTAGTTATTTGTATCTTATTTTAAAAGTGAAACACCTCCAGGTTCATTCGTCTGCCAACAGAGTGCACCACAGTGCAGACAAGTCAAAGAAACTACGCGGGACATTATTTCAGTAATGGTAGAGATCAATGTTATTCGTACTCTTTTGGTGTGGAAAACGTGACTGTAATGATATTACATTTACAAAGAAACAGTAATCCCTTCTAACAAGAGAGTGTCTCAGGTATCTCAATCACAGAATTGCCATCACTTATTTACGTTTAAGTCTCAGTATCTAGAAATGAACTAAATTGGATATGGACCACTATTCAAATAAGGCCTTCATGTGTCGTGCAGGTGTGTTGATACTGTGGCTTTACCTGTACCAATCGGAAGGTCACCTCTGATGTTGTTAGCCCACGCAGTCACCATGAGTACTACCTACGGTAGAATGGCGCATTCGAATGGGTTACGGCATTTCTGCCGAAATTAAAGCACCGATAGGGACCCTTTAGAGGCGTCTGTGGAACAGTAGAGTGAACATCCACCACGCCGCGAAGGAAAATCGCGACTAATGGTGGGTATTCGCATCATCACGTTACGCGCAGAAGGTTTTCAACCAGGGAAGTAGCTCGACATGTGCATCGGAGTCAAAGTGATGTGGTGCGGACATGTAATCGGTTCCAATTGAAAATTCTGAGAACTTACACCGCACAGGCCGTTCACGTTTGACAACTGCACGCGATGATCGATATCTACGACCTTTGAGTCGAAGGAACGATGGGCTGAGAGCACGGACGAAATTCAAATTTGTTTGAACCCCGATAATTGCAGACAACACGTATGGCCTCTGTACAACTCTCGTGGGTGAGAGCAGTCTCACTACTCTATGGTGCGGGGACGTGCTTCTGAAACCAATAATGGGACCAAATCGGCAACATTTTGGTATAGATTTCAGGTTGATGCATGATTACTTCAGTGTTCATAGTGCTGTCTCCTGAACACATTTTTTCAGCATGCTAGGAGCACCAGAACGGAGTGGCCTGCCTTTTCCCCGGACATGAACGCAATCGAACTTGTGTGGGATCGATTGAAACAAACTGTTTTTGGACGTCGATAGCGACTACATACTCTCTGCTATTTACACAGAATAGCCATTGAATATTGGGGCAATTTGGACGAGAGCTGGCGTAATGATCTCTTCGATGGTATGCCACGGCGTATTGAAGCCTACATCTGCGCAAGAGGACGTTCCACCGTATACTGGGATTACTTAGCAATGTTATAAAAAACCATGGGAAACAGAAGATGTTCTTCGTTACGCAAATGATTGGTCTTTTATGATCTGAACACATTGCAAATGAATATATACACATGCCCCAGAGCCAGTTTTTGTTTTCTGTACCTAGCAAGCATTCATAATGCCTGCTTGAAACTCACATACTTCCCCTCAGAGTGGGAAACTGCAAAGGTCATGATGTTGCCCAAACCCAATAAAAACCTGCTCCTTCCCGAAAGCTACAGCCCATTTTTCTCCTAACTGTCCTGAATAAAATCCTGGAATAATTCTTTCACCCCTCCGTCAGTTCCTGGCAGAAAGCAACATCGCTATTCCCGAACAGTTTGGTTTTCGCTCTGAGCACTCCACTATCCAATAATCCCTTCGCTTGATAGAACACATTTGTCTTGCCAGGGCAAGAAGAGAAGCAACAGAAGAAGTGTTCCTAGACAAAAAACAAGCATTCGACCGCGTCTGGTACGATGGCCTAATCTACAAACTAGATCAGATAGAGTGCCCAGTTTATATAACCTGTATCATTGACTCCTTCCTTACAGGACGTCAGTTCTTCGTAAGGAACGGAGACAAATCCAGCCAGACACGACAGATTCCGACAGAAGTCCCGCAAGGCTCGATTTTAGGTCCTGTCCTCTATACCATATATACGAATGATATCCCTAGGCAGATTTGCGGAGAGATTGCTCTCTATGCGGATGACACCGCCTTATACAGAAGCAGTCGCAGCCTCCTCTTTATAAACCGCTACTTCCAGCAACATCTCGATAAAATAACGCAAAAGTGCAACCGCTGGATAATAAAAATCAACCTTACAAATTGCCAAGAGATCTATTTCACCCCTAAAATCAAACTCCCGGATCGTCAGCTCACAATTGACAGCCGAGAGCTAACTTGGAGAAATTCAGTTTACATGGGGGTCGAAATAGATCAGTGCCTAACATGGAACAGGCACCTCACTGCTGCAGCAAACAAGGGCTGCGCCCTCTTCTGTAGGCTATAGAAACTCTAGAAAGACGATGTTATAACCATCCAGTGCAAACTCCTTCTCTGGTGCCAGCTCATACTTCCAGCCATTCTCTATGGCTCGGAGGTATGGTCTATGGCGTCAAATGCCGCACTATCCCGACTGCAGCGTCTCGAGAACAAAGTTTTCCGCGTCATCTCTGGCGCTGACAGATACGTCCCCAACACATACATAAGAGAGTTCCTCGGCCAATCCACCATTTACACACTTATTCAAGAAAAATCCACAAAATTTTACGAAACAAAAACTTCGCCCCACTTTCTCATACAAAATGTAGGAAACGAACCAGCAGAAGCTTCCCAAAAACGCCCAAATTAACCCTTAAATGCCTCTTTATAGACCGATATCGCATAAATAAAATACCAAACACACGCTTACACACAGAAAACACGCACACAGCCTCAATCAAATGGCTCTGAGCACTATGGGACTTAACAGCTGAGGTCATCAGTCCCCTAGAACTTAGAATGACTTAAACCTAACTAACCTAAGGACATCACACATATCCATGCCCGAGGCACGATTCGAACCTGCGACCGTAGCGGTCGCGCAGTTCCAGACTGAAGCGCCTAGAACCGCTCGGCCACTAGCGGCCGGCCAGCCCCAATCCCTAAGCTTCACGAAAACCCCTAGCGCATTCCGAAGTCAGACGGGCACAGTTCAGTGGTACTTCGTGTACAACCAGATCACCCATAGCCTCGTCGCATTGCTGACGGCAAGGCCGGGGTGGCCAGCAGCCTCTCTAGGCCAGAGCTGTGACGTCAGCAGTGCGCTGCTTCTCCGTCGGTGATGGCGCCTAGAGCGACCCTTCGTCCCTTCACGCATTTTTCGTGGTGGCTGTGGAGACGCGCCATGGTTTCGATCCGCTGCCCTCTGGCAGGCGTCGAATGCCGGCTGGCACTGAGGCACTAAGTCCAGCGTGGCGGCAGCAGTTGTGGACCGCAAGTTGGCGGTGCGGTGGCTATAACCTCCGTGAGGAAATCAGTGCTATCTGTAACAGGCGTAGCCCTGTCTCATACCCAAAGCCACGACTGACAATGCCCAGTCCTCTTGCTGTACAGCATGGCCTTTGCATCGTGGTGGTGCTGTTGGACTGCAGAGAAAGGAAGTCTTTCTTCCTCAAAATTGTTATATCGCTCCAAAGCACATTTGTTTCACTAAAACCTGCACCTAATCATATCGCCTATAACGAGAGACTTGGCCTGGTGTGGTGACACCGATAGGCCTGCTACAGTTATTACTGTTCCTCTCCCACATGTCGCCACGCAGCGACTGAGTTTGTTATAACTTTGCCTGGAGCATCTGCGCCAGTTGGGACAGTTTCTTACAATCGTGGAGTGGACTTTTTTTTGAAGTACTTGGCAGTTTTCAGGACCTATGGTGGTACCAGATGTCTACGCACAGGTCACGCAATTCCCGTAAATTATGGGTTGGTGGATTACTTACACGACTGACAGCGTTTCGCGGGTACTGCGGTGATCAAGAATTCTACACGAGTTCACTATCACGCTTCTGAAACCACAGTAACATAGTCATAACCTGCGGATATTACCAGTCATCCTGCTGGAAGATGCCGCCGCTGTCGGGGAAGACATCAAGCTTGAAGGGATGGAGGTGGTCTGCGGTAATGTTCACGTAGCTCACAGTTCTCCTGGCGCCTTCGATTACTACCACAGGTCCCCATACAAACTCCGGTGAATGCCGTCCATAGCATAATACTGTATTTTCAGAACCTGACTGTGTTCGTGGAGCCCCGCATACGCCATCCATCCAAAAATTTCCTAGACTCATTTTATTTCTGGCGCATACGCTACCTCACCGCAGTAATCGCGGTGCAAATTTGAACTAACAACTGCAAACATTCGATGTGCATTCGACATGCCACTTGCGAGCAGGCAATGTCAGTTACTGGACGTGCGACTATAGTGCATCAATGGTGCTGTCTCAAATTGCACTGAACTAAATTAAATGTTCAAGACCTTCTCCAGAATTTTTTGAAGAAGAGAGATGTGTGCGCAAAATTTGTCCTGCACACCTTGACTCTCGCACAAAAAGAATGACTTGATCGAAAAGAAAAACGCTACAATTCCCTTCTGGACAAAACCATGACAGGTGACGAGGCTCTGTGTTATCATCACGAAACTACCTTAAAACGACAAAGTGTATGAATTCACATGAAGGGTAAAGGTTTAAATGACATAACCGACGTTCGACCGATTGTGACGCGCAAACTGAAGTTCTATACGTTATACTCAAATGGGGGGAGGGGACGGGGGTGAAACTAGGTAGAACACCTGAAGCATTAAATTAAAACAACCATCTTTTCTCTATTTTCGGTTAACCCATTCTCTGGTTTTTGGAGACGAGTAGCTGTTTTCCTGGATGACGTCGTATCCGGACAAGACCATCGAGAAGATGTTAAAAAAAAAAGTCTGGACTCATCCGACGAGGCGACATGCTTCTATTGACCCACGGCCCATACTCGATGATCCCGTGTACACTGCAAATGTGATTAACGGTGTCGTTGGGCGAACGTGGGAACACACAGGAGGCGTCTGCTGCAGAGTTCAACGACATAAGCTGAGCGGCGTGCTCCGAAACACTTGGCACATGTACCACCTGTAGGATCTGCCACAGATCGCCACCCATCCTGCTTTACTGAGGGACAAGCCTCCGACCTCCACGTGCTATGATGAGGAGTGGAGTCCAACACCTTGTAGCCTTCTCGGGGTTTTTAATGTTCTTCAACCACTTTCTACAGGTGTTCACGACCATAGTACGAGGACAGCTGTCAGCTACGTCGATTCCGAGATGCTCGTTCCCAGGGGCCAGGCCATAAAATTCTGCCGCTTGTCGAAGTCCCTTATGCCAGAGGATTTCTCCATATGCGGCACATGTCGTCGCTGGAATGATCCCCCTTTCGCCTCTGCCCCGTTGAAATACTTTCCTTAGCGCGTCACGCGCCCGCAACGCCACCAGGTGTCATTCAGTCTTGCGGTGGCGAAAGGTCGTAATTTTGTTGCTCATTAGTGTATGTAAAACATCACCTCAGCTCCCATTAAGGAGCTAATTCCTACCACCGATTACTTTCACTGAGCATCCTCACGTGATGACATGTGCCTAGGAACTTGTGGTGTGCTTTGATACACATCAAAACAGTATCAATAACATGTGAGTCCATGTCCGACCTCAAGATAGAATAGTAACAAGTACAACAACTCTACACCTTTCCAATTTGTATCCAGATATGAACTTCCAGTTTATAATAACTTAGTGTTACTGTTTAACATTAATTACAGATATCATAGCACATAAACAAATTGGAAAAAGAGTGCTATAATGTTGGTAAGTTTTGGTACTTGATTGCAGTAATGCTTTCGTGAAGATGTACTGTAGGTCCAGTCGTGTTAATTTTAGTGTAGGAGCTCCCGAGTTGGTTTCCGTGAAATTAAACACTGATGCATACTACTCCGATTACTACTTAATCAAATAATGACATATTCTAAAACCACTTCAGAAAATACTTATTTTTCACCATACAATACTGGACTACATACTTCCTGTACATATAATAATTCGTAACGGAAGCACTCAGTAAAAGAAAACAGTATTTTAAACAACTGACAATTATAACGCACT
The DNA here is from genome assembly GCF_021461385.2 of Schistocerca piceifrons. Lineage (NCBI taxonomy): Eukaryota > Metazoa > Arthropoda > Insecta > Orthoptera > Acrididae > Schistocerca > Schistocerca piceifrons. The sequence goes on from NC_060138.1 coordinate 568,267,934, forward strand.
CTGAGAAAAATTGCGATACCATTAGTGGTTTGACAGCTAAATAAGAGCAGTGATGTACTCTACTCATAACTTACTGTTACGGGCCAGAAACATCTCAAATATCACAGTTTTTAACTGTGGACAATTTTCTAAACAGAACAAATTTGTGATAAATATATTTATATTTGAAAGTGACAAAACCATAGTTTTATTTTTCGAATTAAACTTTCATGTAAAATGGAAATTCCTAGATGTATCCACAATGCTTAGATTCATATTTCCAAATATATTTCTTTAAATACATTATTTTAAGTAAATTTGCTTATGTTATTTCAAGCGAAAAGTCCTACGCGAGGTAATGAGCAATAAATGATTATTCGTAATCTTTCTGAGTGATTTTCAGTCTGCATTTCTTAGAAAGTATAAAACAAAAACCAAAGCTAATTACATTAATTAAAGCCTATTTATCCTGTTGTTTATTTCTCCAAAAACGAAAGGATAGGATGATGCTTTTTTATTACGATATATTATGTTTACGTATGAGGAAAAAAATCACACATAAAAAGATTACTCTTGAATGAAATGCAATGTTGTAACACCAATGATCCAAATGTATGGAGTTGCTCATCATTAAAAACATATCGTGAACTACAAGTCTGAAACAAGTACCAAACAAATATGTTTCGTGGATTCATGGATCCATGAATTCTGAAACAACTAAGGAACGACGGAAAACGGATAAAAGTATATTTCGACCTGTTCATTTTGCTATTGTGGCCTATTCCCCTAGTGCTTGCTAAGTACAAACACTAAAGCAGGGTAATGAGGAAGAACGAAGCCGACCTACAGCAGTACAAGCTATAAATCGAACCTGTCCTCAGACGCTGCTGTTTACCACTTGCTTGTCTATAGGTTCGTCTTACTCTTCTTCATTATGCTTTAGTGGCATTTGAATATCTGCATCTATTCCATCTAAAGGCTGAAACTGGGGCGAAATGCTGGCACAGAACAGGCCTACATTACAATGTTCCCGAGTGACATTTCTTATAGTTCCATCCGCATATGGAGTGCGAGTAGAACGACTGCTTAAATTCCTCTGTGCGTGCTGCAATTAGCCAAATCTTAACTTCGCGATTCCTACTGAAGCGATACGAAGGGTGTTTTAGTGGGTTTCCAGATTCATCACTTAAAGCTGATTCTTGAAGCTTTGTCAGTGAGCTCTCCTGGGATGCTTTGCATCTGCCTTCATGCGTCTTCCAATTCAACTTCTTCAGCACCTATGTGACACTTTACCATAGGTTTTAAATCCTGTAATCATTCGTGCTGCCCTTCTTTGTATGCCGTCATACCCCTCTCAATCATATTTGGTATGGACAACACCAATATTCTAATACGGGTCGCACGAGTGTTTCTTAAGCAATCTCCTTTGAAGACAGCATGCGTTTTCCTAGTATACTATCAATTAACTGAAGTTTACCATCTGCTCTTCTCACGTTTGAACATATGTGATCGTTCCATTTAACATCGCTACAAAATTTTGCATTCATATATGTGACTGATTCCAGTTGTGACCGACTGATATTGTGATCAGAGGATACTCCTTCTTGATTTTGTGAAATACAGCATTTTACATTTCTGAATATTTGGAACTAATAGCCAATCCATGCACGATATGAAATCGTGTTAAAATCTGACTAAATATTTGTGCAGCTTTGTTCAGAAAGTACTTAATCATTAATAAGTGCATCACCTGCAACAAGTCAAACGTTACTTATAGAATAGTATAAAGGTCATTAATGTAGTGCATGAGTACCAAAACATTTTCTTGGGGCTGCCTGAAGTTACTACTACATCTATTCATGACTCGCCAGTTACATCCTCCATGCTTGGAAAGCCTTGATACAGACATTAATTTCAGGTAATATACCATATGTTTATTCTTTCATTAATAAGCATTGGTGTAGTTCTGAGTCAAAGGCTTTTCGTAACTCAACAAATACTGCATATGATTACCATGATCCATGGCATTCAGGATGTCATGTGAGAAAAGCGCGAGGTCAGTTTAGCTTGGCCGGTATTTTTGGTATCATGTTGATTGGCATGGAGTAGGTCATTCTCTTCGGGACACCTCATTAAGCTTGAGTTCAGAATATGTTGTAAGATTCCTCAACAGATGGCAGCCAACGATATTGGACCGTAATTCAGTGGATCTCTAATGTTACCTTTCTCCAAGGCAGATATAACGGATTTAGATAACAACGTTCTACTAAAACACAACTAGCTGTTTACTCACACCAAGAGTTGAGTGCTATTGACAAGGGATTCAGTCCGGAACAGCGTGACTGCTACGGTTGCAGGTTCGAATCCTGCCTTGGGCATGGATGTGTGTGATGTCCTTAGGTTAGTTAGGTTCAAGTAGTTCTAAGTTCTAGGGGACTGATGACCTCAGAAGTTAAGTCTTATAGTGCTCAGAGCCATTTGAACCATTTTTTTCGATGCGGCGGAATATTCTCACGAATTTCAACAGCCAACTTTCTCCTCCGAATGCGAAAATATTTTGTTAACGTCGACCTGTATAGGGAGAAACGATCACCACAATAAAGTAAGGAAAATCAGAGGTCCCACCGAAAGATGTAAGTGTTCGTTTTTTCCGCGTGCTGTACGAGATTGGAATGACAGAGAATTATTGTGATGGTGGTTCGATGAACCCTCTGCCAGGTTCTGGAATGTGATTTGCAGAGTATCGATGTAGATGTAGATAACAGGTGCTTCCTTCCAACTACCTGGAAGAGTTGTTTGTTCGATAGTTGTACGGCATATTATGGTTAAAAGAGAGTCTATCTAAGATGCTGTTTCTGTATGGAATGTGACAGAAAGCTCATCTGACCCTGAAGCTTTGTTCAGTTTCTGCGAACTGAGCTGCTTTTCGGCGCTAATGGCATTAGTATCGATATGACTCATCTTTTCAGTGGTGCGACAGTTAAAAGCTGAGGTAGTTCCCATGAAGTTCCCTTCTTAAAGGAACGTTTGCAAATAGAATTCAGCAATATGGAGCAAAAGTCTTAATATGAGAGTCTTCAAAAAGAAACTTGCTTCAACTATCAGAGGCCACAAGTAACAGCGAAGTTCATAATCTTTTATTTACAATATGAACATTGGCAATTAGGTTGCGCAGAAAAATGAAGGTGCAGTACATATAAGTAAACTGCTACGTATCGGGCTATTACTATGTGAATATCAGCAGCAGAGACGCATAACTCAGAAAGTAAGAACAAATGATGTTGCTTTGCACTGATACTAGTCGGATTGTACAGGAGATGTTTTAAATAGAAATAGCTGGTACTTATATGTAAAGCGAAAGAAACTTGTTGACACTCAGATGAAAAAGAATGAACTGAAAAATCACATCGGTGGTTAAAAAAAGCAAAAAAGATGCTTGGCATTGCAATTATAAAGATTTTTAGTTGCATTCTACATTAAACATTCTGAAAAGATTTATAAATTATAGAGCGCACCAATCAGTCGTCCTTTTTCTGCAGGTTTTGTTTGGCAAACCCAGATTTCGGCTAGTGCCTAGCCAATATCAATGCACTATTTTCTAGTCTAGATGCATGTCAGAACCCTGTCATTCGGGCGTCAGTCACAGTTTTTTGAATACTACTGTATCTAATGGAAGGTAACCTGATTCTGAAAAGAGTTCCTCACCAAGTTTCTTTTTTCCGTAAGCCGCTTCTACTATAAAAAGTTCCACGTGACCATAAAATATTCATATCGTCAAATAAACGTAAGAGAAGCAGAAAAATACTCTTGAGCGTATTTGTATCCTACCTGTTACCGTTTTGACAGCACGTTGGTAAAAACTGCAGATTGTGCACCATCCCTAAACCAAGAAATATTTATTCTCTAAAGCATTTCTGAGCACAAATTATTAAAAGCTATGTCACACTTTTTATCAATATTCTATAATGAGACTTGGCATAAAACCAAATGCTATTGAAATTGTTTTTGTGTGTACAAGCCCTCCGAAAGTTTCTAGATAGCTGTCATGTGTCACCTGAGGATGTTCAGCGAGCATAACAGCTGGTGGAAATTCAAGCATTTTTGACAGCAGCTCGGTAGGTGTTTTATAAATACGGTAAAGTACTAACAGCTGTGGCTGCACAATTCGAAACTTTTTAAATTATTTTCTGGAGCGTTTTCTTCGGGTTATGGACCGTTTGACGTAGAGGTTATCGCACTGAACCTGAAAGAGCGGAGTTCCAGTCCTGCTTCCAGCTGCTCGCCCTAAGTGTCTTCAAATGGCTCTGAGCATTATGGGACTTAACATCTGAGGTCATCAGTCCCCTAGAACTTAGAACCACTTAAACCTGACTAACCTAAGGACTTCACACACATCCATGCCCGAGGCAGGATTCGAACCTGCGACCCCTGAGTGCTTCATTGTCTCTAAATCAGTTGAGGCAAATATCAGTCAGGGTGGTTCTTGTTATCACAGCCGCAGCGGGTACCATCCACCATCCTTTTAATTTATTTGCTTGAGATACTTTAAGTTGTCTGTTCGGTGAAAATTGCAATATTCCAATTTTCACAGCAGTACCTGCTTGTATAGAAGTTCATTTTATATAGGTGCACTGCTTCTTTTCATAAGGAAGTATTATTTTCCATGTCTTTCTTTTTTCTCCATATAGCAGCTTTTGGATTCGTTTAATTTTAGGAGGAGGACTATTCTTTCTTAATTTATATTTTCTTGCTAAATTGGGTATCATTGTTAGCCGTGCCCATCTGGAACACTTACGCTGATTGCTGTAAATAATAATGTGTACGTTGTGACGATTCATTCTGAGTGCAGTTTATTGGCTTTCTTATAGAGTATTTATGAATTTGCAAAGAAGAATTATGGCACATTCTACAGAGAGTGGCAATGACAGCAAGTTAATAACGCCCTCATAAACGTCAGCCGAAATGTAATTTCGCAAGTAAGGTTCATTGCTCTCTAAAGGGTGTTTGCCGACAGCATGTTTTTCTGAGCTTTTTAGAGATAGCTCATTATTGATGATCCAAGATTACAAGACTACAACACTGAAAGATGTAATAGAGCCGTACGAAAACTAATTAGTACTGCATCGCATAAACTCCCCAAAACAGCAATTTCGACTTTTAATCCCAGCACCCACAATTTCCTGGCGTGAAGATAACGCTTAACCAACGCTGTGAACGCCACTGCCCCCGGGATCACGAGGTCCGTGATCCGAGAGGCCGTTTTCAAGTGGCGTCAGCGGAAGTCATTCCACAGACGATAGTTACAGCAGCAGAAACGGAGGAAGATGAATGTGTTGGCATGCTCCAGTTACCGAATTCTTTTAGGGTTCTTTCTGTTCTACGCATGGTATCGAGTTCGTCATTTACAGGTCTGAAATCATATTTTCCTCAGTGTAGGCTGGGCAGTCTTTTATATACGCAGGAAGGATACCAGACTACTAAAAGCAAAAAGCCGAACTGATTTACATTTCTTTCAGTCTTCTCAAACGACTTTACTCTGCAAGCTGCCTGAACCCTAGGCAGCGAGTACACACGTGTGTGGCACGGAGGTCTGGCAGTGGCGTGGCAGGGAAGTGGCGCCGACAGGACTTGGGCAAAGCTCATAGCAGTAGTGCAGCCAGGAAGCACGAGGCCGTCATGCTAGACAATGATTTACTTGATATTTTTCAATTCTTACATGTTCAGCAGCGGAGAAGAGATTATGTACTTCAATTATATTAATTGAAAAAGGAGAAGAAATATATCATAAATATATGCAGAATATTTACCAGATGTCTGAAAAATGCTTCTGTGTTGTGTCAGACAAAGTGAAGGACATCATTCGGAGAAAAGCAAACACCTGCATCCCAACGAAATAAAGTGTCTAATTATATATACGCACTGCGGAACTTGCCCAACTGTCTGGCGATAAACATGCAAAAAATAACGGCACCTATAGGTCTGGGATGCCTTATCGCAATACATATGTTCGTTTTAGATGTGGTTTTACCACTGAAAGATGAAGATGGTATATTTTAATAGTAGAGACAGGTGAATACGGACTCATCATCGCTAGACGAGCATTTTATAGCTGTAATTTTAGACGAGCTTTGCAAGAAGAGTACCTTAATTTGCCATAATCAATTCCACTGTCAGGTGTAATGTGTGAGATTCCTTTTTTTTGCTCCTTCACCCATATGTAATGAAATCAGTCTCATGGGACCCGTTTACAGACGAGCGTAAAATACTAAATAGCATATTTTTAAGAGAATAAAAGTCAGCATATTGCGTATTCGGTATATTGACACAAAAAAATTAGGAACTATTAATACACAACTTTCTTGCAACTCTTAGAAAGTTAATGTTATCATTAGATGTATTTAATGCTGCACAAAGTTATTGGATCTGTGATAGGATATTCTCAGTGTTCTAATACCGTAGTAGGAAATCAAACAACTAATTAAAGCCACAACAGCCACATCCGAGATTTAGCAAAGAATTTCATTTCACCTTCTTCCTAAAAACTCTTTCCTATTTATTTCAGAATGGGTAATGCTTTCACTAATCAATCATAAGTGTTAAATTTTGTTTTGCAACAATGCAAAAATGGCTCTGAGCGCTGTGGGACTAAACATCTGTGGTCATCAGTCCCCCAGAACTTAGAACTACTTAAACCTAACTAACCTAAGGACATCACACGCATCCATGCCCGAGGCAGGATTCGAACCTGCGACCGTAGCAGTCGCGCGGTTCCGGACTGAGCGCCTAGAACCGCGAGACCACCGCGGCCGGCTTGCAACAATGCACCATACGATGTAAGCGTAGGCTTCCGCGGCCGTTGTCTTCTTCAATAAAATTCTTCAGGGTATCAGACCGCATCGCCAATAAAGTATACCTTTCACCCCTCCTCCTCCTCCTTTTACGGCCAATCAAGTAACGACACGGTTTTCTCGTGCAGCTATTTAAGGAATCAAGTGTGTTCATTTAGCAGTTAACGTAAGGCCCTGATGAAGGCTAGCTGCAACGCTGGCCGAAACGTTGGCGCATTTTAAATTATGACGATGCGGTCTGATACCCTGAAGAATTTTATTGAAGACACCATACGATGGTTTACGTACTTTACTTATAGCAAATGCTGAAATTTAACTTTTCCAATAAGAACTGCTTCTGTCAGATGAACTATTTTCACCCTTTGATCTAGGTCTGAAACTTACACTCTCTCCAGTTTTAGCTATCACTCAGTCTGCCATCAGTCAAAACATGCAGCACCGTATTTGACCTGAGAATGAAAACAGCATCGCGTCGCTTGAACGACTGGCGCGCCACTCATGACTGCAGACGGACGCGGCGCGTACGACGAAAGGTTGTGTGGCCGCGATGCCACCTGTGTTCGTTGTTCCATTTATTAATAGAAGGGTGAGTTTAAATAGCTCCACATCCCTAGCACAACTCCGCCACATTTCTGCCATTATGCGGTTCTAGGCGCTTCAGTCTGGAACCGCGCGACCGCTACGGGCGCAGGTTCGAATCCTACCTCGGGCAGGTTTAAGTATTTCTAAGTTCTAGCGGACTGATGACCTCAGATGTTATGTCCTATAGTGCTCAGAGCCATTTGAGCCATCTGCCATTATATGTGTATGTGTACAGTCTTAGACATAAAACATGGCCACCAAAGACACTTAAGTCCGGGTCGCTCACATGAGACACCAATAAAACTCTTCCGCTCGAGCTGTTACACTGCTGTATCTACACGACGTCTTGGGGTAAATGGCCTATAAACTGTCATTTCCCACCCTCTATGTAAAATATCAGTTTCCACCCTATAAACTGATCATTCTCCGCCGGCCGGTGTGGCCGTGCGTTTCTAGGCGCTTCAGTCTGGAACCGCGTGACCGCTATGGTCGCAGGTTCGAATCCTGCCTCGGGCATGGCTGTGTGTGATGTCCTTAGGTTAGTTAGGTTTAAGTAGTTCTAAGTTCTAGGGGACTGATGACCTCCGAAGTTAAGTCCCATAGTGCTCAGAGCCATTTGAACCATTTTTTTGATCATTCCCCGCCCTGTAAACTGGCCATCATTCTTCACACTGTAAAATGAGCATCATTCACCACCTTGTCAACCGACCATCATTCTTCACCATGTAAACTCATCATTGTTCTCTGCCCTATAATCTGACTAGCATTCCCAGCCTGTAAATTCAGCATTATTTTACACCCAGTAAACTGACTATCATTCACTATCATTCTCCGCCCTGTAAACTGATCATTGTCTCACACAACAGCATGCAGGATAATGGCAGTCAGATATTTCCACACCTGTCTCATCTACTGTACTGCATCATCATTAAATTTCATCTCACGAAAACTCACATACAGTATATCCACATTGGTCTTTCCAACAACAACATTATCATCGTTACCAGGAGTAAATTTCAGCTCTCTGTTTTATACACCCAATAAATTTTCCTCTCTGTTTAATGCTTATTCCCTCCCGCCGGAGGTTCGAGTCCTCCCTCGGGCACGTCCTTAGCATAAGTTAGTTTAAGTAGTGTGCATGTCTAGGGACCGATGACCTCAGCAGTTTGGTCCCTTAGGAATTCACACACACATTTTTAATGCTTATTTTACTGACTGTGAGCCAGCGAAGTTGTTATATATTACAGAAGTGAATTAAAGGAAAGCAGGTTTCCTCAGTAGTTGACCCCCCCCCCCCCCCCCACCCGGTGGCAGATATAATCTCTCCGATTTGTATATAACAGTATATTTACAGACGACAGCATTATAATATACTGCCGAGGAACTGAAAGAAATGCAGTCTGACATCTCCAAGTAACTGACGTCATCTCTCTGATTTATATACCCTTGTCACTTTCCTCTTTCTCCCCCCTCTCTTTCTCTCCCTTTTCCTTTTTCTCTATAATGCTTTAATGAGTCAACAACATTATAGTATATTACAGAGCGAATGAAACGCTATGATGCTTATTTTAATGAGGCAACAACATTATGATATACACAGTCCAGCCCTATCAATGTGACCAACATCTATGTTCGAGATCAACATGTAAAAACCACTCACGGACGGTATGTGGCAGTACTAGCAGTGAAGGATACATAAAGCATGATGGTTCAAATGGCTCTAAGCACTATGGGACTTAACATCTGAGGTCATGTACCCTAGACTTAGAACTACTTAAACCTAACTAACCTAAGGACATCACATATATCCATGACCGAGACAGGATTAGAACCTCCGACCGTAGCAACAGCGCAGTTCTGGACAAGCATGATGGGCGACATGGAAGATAGTGCAGTTGTTAAACAGTTTTCGATGTTGCTGAGCTACAGTCATAAAATAGTTTTTAATCCACGCACCGCCATTTGACTGTATTGTTGCTTATTCAATTACTACCCAGTTTACGGCCTTTTATCCGATCTATTATTAATAATAGATTAAATATAACGTGCTCCCACTGTTCTTTAAATGATCTTTTTACAAGATGATAATTTTACACCTGGCATTTCGTGGGGAGCGAATATTTTTTTTTTTTAAAATTTATGGCCAGTTTTGAGCTTGATGGCCTGAAAAATATGTTAATGACATAAACTCCTCACTTGAAAATGGGATAAATTCTCCTCAACAAGCGCACTTTAAGCTAGAAGGTAAATGAGCAGTACGCCGAATTGTTTTTTGCAATATTGAATACCAATTTTTTTGCATTTTGAAGAATGTAATATGTGATACTAAGAACGAACTATACTCATCTTCAATCCGACACAATTTGTGTGTATTTCAGTAAGCTATACAGACCATTTAGATGTGGAAGTATTTGCTCTTAAGATCAATAGAGCTTACATAGTGTGAGAAAACAATTGAATTTGGTGGTTAACGAGTGCTGCGTACTGATATACACTGTGCTGCTTATTTTAAAACTTTTATCAGTAGAACCAATATGCAAGCCAAACTAATTTTTGAAAATCTTACACAGTAATTAAATTGTGACAGTAGCGCCATGTGTGTTCCGTGCTCGAAGTCTTACATGTTTTGAGAAAAAATAGCGTTTTATTTTGCTGTACAGTTCGAATTTTCGTTTGCAATGATTGACCTGCAAATATACTAGCGTGCTATGACAAGCAATCTGGATACTTTTTGTACTCGATAAATGATAAATAATTTTGGTGGCAAAGATTTTATTTTCAACACGTAGACCTTTCAAATCTGTATTGTTGCACTATTGTCGTTGGTGATGGTTCATCTCTGTCTTCTTCCAGTACTGTGTTATGGTATGTTATGACGTATATACGTAGGAGAGGTTATTCTTGTGTATTGCGAAAAGCACAAATTATTTGATACGTCACAATAATATCTCTTCAAAACACCTTCTTCCTTGTTTCATAATCGTGTTTCTGCATTTCGTTTGTCTTTTGGCTGTGTTGAGGTTGTTTTTTTTAATTGTGAATTTTGATTAGATTTTGGTGTTATTCAGTAATTCATTATAAGAAATACAGTCTCTAAATATTTTAGAGAACCTGGGCATCATAATTCCGATTTTAAAATATGGCACTCTTCGTCAAAAGTTGTTATTGTACATAACCCCAACTAGTCCCAATCATTTGTAATAGAAATAAATAATTGTCACTATCATCGATTGTATTTTTAATGTAGAACATGATCTATTATCTTCTTTCCCCTTAACTGGTGCTTCGTAAGGTGAAACGTTACTGAAAAACTCGTTAATTAGTGTCAGAACCTTCCGTGGATACCAACAAGGCAGCATCACATTGAAATTTCAACATTTTTATGTATAATAGGTGTGAAGATAGTATTGTGATACTTGAAAAGCATCATAGAGCAATCTGGATACGGAAATATTTAGTTTAAGGGTACGTGTGCCTTCCACCAAATGCAGGTCTAATAAATGGAATTATTTACATACTTCAAATAGCTGGCAATGATTCAGACTCTCTGTTTGTTCGTGTGCTTCCCTGTTTAGGATAGTATTTTGGCCATCGTGTACTTCCTGCAGCTGTTACCTCTGACAGGGTAATTTTGCTACATCATCTGATTTAGGCCTAACTTGAAATGTAAACTACCTGTTTGACACATTATTTGGAACTGTTAAGGCATTAAGATAGCACTGAGGCACTTACATCGATATTCTTCAGTTATGATTTAGACAGCAGTTTGGCAGATTGTGTGTGGGTGTGTGTGTGTGGGGGTGTGTGGGGGGGTGTGCAGGGGTGTGTGTGGGGGTGTGTGGAGGATGTGGGGGTGTGTGGGGGTATGTGTGTGGGGTATGTGTGTGGGTGTTGGTGTAGATGTGTGTGTGTGTGTGTGTGTGTGTGTGTGTGTGTGTGTGTGTCTGTGTGTGGGCGAGTGGGTGTGTTGGGGGGGGGGGTGAGGGTGTGTGTGGGGGGGGCGTGTGTATGGGGTGTGTGGGTGTGTGAGTATGTATGTGGGGGTGTGTGTTTGGGGGGGAGGGTGTGGTGTGGGGGGGTGAATGTTTGTGGGGAGTGTGTGTGTGTGGGGTGTGTGGTGTGTGTGTGGGGTGTGTATGTGGGGGGGGGAGGAGTGTGTATTGCTGATGTATTTTGGATGTGGAAATACTGCATGTCACACCATTATGTAATTTTTTCATAAATACTTTAAACATCGTGCAAATAAGTCAGAGCCTTTGGATAGTTTTGAACACAGCCAAAATTGGTGAGCTGGGGCTACATTGTGTTCGGTTATTTCATTTTAATGGACTGCAAAGTATTGGGATGGGGTTGGAAGGGGGGAGGATGGGGGAGATGGAAGGAGTATGGGAGAGGTTGCAAACCACAACTGGGCAGGTTCAACCACATTGATTTTTTGTATTTTTTAAAAAATTTTCTTTCTTTTAATTTCCCGCCGTCTTGCGCTTTTGTTTTCTCGCCAGCGCCATCTTGTTCCTTTTTTTATTTTTAATTTCCCACCACTGCCAGCGAATGCAGAGCCGTGACTGTGATGCTGACTAGTAGCAGAACGTGAACTGTGGATCATAATGCTTAGATATACACTGCTGTTACTCAAGTGACATCCAATGACAGCCTACTTTCGTAGTAACTGAGTTCTCCTAAGGGATCCATTTGCTGTTATTGCTCCTCTACTCATACCACAATCCTGCCAGCTTCCTTTTATACTGGTGGATCCGCCTCTCGTAACGCGTAGTGGTTAATTCACCACTACGTAAGAGTGTCCAGCTACTCTTGGTGATACAGCGTATGTGTGTTGGGAGGATAGGATACAAACAAACGGCTTAAGAAACAGACTGGAGCCGGGACGCAATTATCACTAATGAAAATGGAATGGCGGTTGGTTAGACATATATTCAGGAGAATGTGTGGTAGATAGACCAAGAAATTTCCAAGGGGTTATAAAAGGTCGAAATTACAGCCTAGTGGAAAGCGTCATTAAGAAATATGTGTATAGCCGGAGACCATAATGTGCGGAAAAGTCTTGACGAGCGTTTGAGCATTTTACACTATAGTAAATATCTTATTCCTAATGATATTTAGAAAGATTAACATTTATTTAGTTCTGAACAATTTTGCGATTATTAAAACTTTTGTCGCTGTTTCTAACTTTACGAGTCACGCTTGAGAACAGAACCAAGCCCCTTTGGTTATAACAGCAACTAATTTGTTTTCTCAGCGATTTTCTTTTGCTTAGAAACACCGGCCAGCGAGGATTTTGAAATATTTGACTTTTCTTGCAATTCATGAAGCGAGAAGACGTAGCTTTATCACCGATATTCAGTTGCAATTTTTTTGAGCCAAGATTTTTATGGTAACGATACTAATTAGAGCACCAGGAGATTACTACGGGCATGGTTGCTTGCAGTTCCATATTAACTGAGTCCACGTAGAATAAAAGTGTTTAATAGGGTTCCAGTTTTGTTGCCTTCTCAAAATAGGCTCTTCAGTGTGGACCTTTGTTTTAACATGTTCTGTTTTCCATTAACAGTCGGTCGCTCGGTTCCAGACTGTAGCGCCTAGAACCTCACGGCCACTCCGGCCGGCGTATTTGAAATAATCTGTATTCAAACAGCCCTTCAGGTATCCTTACTTCACTTTTCTGTGTCTTCCTTAAACCAGAGTGGATCCTCCATCAAGGTAATGGCCGATTCGTTTCAGCATCGTCTTCTAATTAAGCTTTTGCCCCGTCTATAGCGGCTGTTTTGTCGACGAGAATTGCTTGCTTCTTCTCCCGTGGAAGATCCTTTAATGAACTCGTCAGTCAGTCACCACCTTTCATATACTTGGGCGAAGCGCTCAATATCACATCTCTGAGAACATCGCCTTGAGTCTGTGTCCCTACATTTGTCTAAGCGTTCCTTATGGAAGAAGTATGTTCAGAAACATTAACCGAGTCTGGACTCTTTCGGAAATGCTAATATATCTATTGAGGTCGCAGCAGCTAGACTTTCATGTGTTCTCAGGTGCCTACTAGCAAGTAATATGGATAAGAAAAAACTGGAGAATAAATATTTTGTAGTGTTTATACTTGTAGTGAGGACACGCGCACTACGTTATGTAATGGCATTTTAACAGGCAGTGACACCACTTAGTGACCTCATGTTATGTGATAGAAATCTTTCTTAACAAGCGCAAAAGCAACTTGTTAAGCGTGCTTATCATTCTTTGTAACTTTTTCTGAACTTTCATGCGTCGTTTCCGCCACATCAAGAACAAATTTATTATATATCAATTGCGATGACCTTTTACATAATTGAAACGGTCAAATTCCAGAGACTCTCCCCTCTTACCACAATGTCTGAGACCTGTAGAAGCGCAATTCGTACGAAATGGTATCCCAAAGTTCGAGAAATATGTTAATTACAATTGTTATGTGTTACCTAGATGTTATTCTGCACCATAACCTCCAAAATAGTCTCCTTGGAGGCGAATGCACCTATACCAACCTTTCTGTCGCATTTGAAATGCGTCATGGAAGACGGACGTTGTTAAGACGTTTACTACCCTTTTTGATATCGCTAGAACCTTCTCAGTATCAAATTTTTGCCCTTCAACTCGATTTTCATTTACGGGAAGAAGAAGAGGAAAAAAGTCCTGTTGGTGGGGAGCAAAGATTCTTGAATAATGTAGGCCGTATGCGGTCGAGTGGTGGATTGTCATGATGGAGTACTCATTTGTTCATAGGCATCGTCTATAGGCGTTTTCTCCTCATGTCATCCCTCAAACGTAGATCTACTTATTGACTGCCTGACGAGGAAGGACAAAATCTTTATGAAGAATCGTATCAGTATAAGACAAAAAAAAATCAACATGCGTTTGATATTAGGCTTAACTTTTTTGGGCCAAGGTGAAGAAACAGTCTCCCTGTACAATGATTACTGCTTAGTCTCAGGTTAATATCCATAAAACCAACTTTTGCCGCCAGTGGCAACATCGGATCGTCTTGGAGCAGATGTATACGTTCTCTGCAGGCTTGGACGCGATGTTGCTTCTGATAGTCTTGAAGCAGTCGTGGTACAAACTTGACCACAATCCTTCCCATGTTCATTTCAGCTGTTAGAATACGTTCACTTGTATTATAACTTATTCCCAATGTGTTGCAGAGGTCTTTGATGTTCTGTCTACGAGCCATTGAATCCCTCCCTTTCCTAACATTTTCTGGTGTGAGGCCAGTCGACGACTGACTGGAACGGTCGTTATCATCAGTTGATGTTTGCCAGTTTTTGAAACACTTATATCAGTCACGGGATTTACGGTGGTGAGCATCAGACCACTTAGAAGACCGACGATTAAAAAAATTTAAAAAAAAGAAAAAAGTCAGTCAAGTCTGTGTATGACCTAAATAGCGCAGTCGGCGAAGATCAAAAAAGATCGAATAAGGAAAAAAACTCGTTTAGTAGTAAATTTTTGTTCAGTGGTAAGGGAAGTGCCATGAACCACATACTAAAAATGCCAGCCGGTGGGGGCGGAGCATGCTGGTGGGAGGTGGGGGAACATTTAAAAGTACTTTTATTTTTGTTTTTCTTAAATAACTCAAACGCCGCGGCCTCCAGCGGAAATGTTTCCCTGCACAAAATTAAACTACATTAACTTTCGTTCGAAAGAGCCCCTATTCACTTCTTTCTCTAGACATAATAATTTACAGGTTGCAGGGGATAGAAAAACCACCTGACAGCACCAAGGTGCCACAGTTGCCATCCCTTTTCCAACTACATTACATAGGGCACCGACAGCGTCACTCTTAAATTAAACATTTATCAACCATTATTTATAGGGATGTATTTCACATCGAAGCTCACTTAAGAACTACAAATAAGTACTCCCTTAATAAGCTGAAAATAAATTCACCACGTAACTACGGGCTCAGCGAGGTTCTTATCTACTTACACAAGAGAACTGGACGAGAACTGCGGGGAAGATAGAACCTGTCTGTAAACAGAAAAGCTAGTATCTCTCGTGGTAGAGAAGTTGCCTTTTCTGGAAGAACACTACAGCTGTCGTAAAGGACGACTAAACATCAATTTTCCCTCTAACAGTGTAGAAAACAGTGTGCAGAGATTAATGTAAATTACACCATATGCGTTTCTCGCGTTAGTTTTATTAGTAACTCACATCAGTATTCCATATACTGTTAACGCACTTTATGGATAGTAAACATGCCCCCCTGCCCCCTCCCCTCCCGCTGCCTAGGCATGTTTGCTCACTAAGCGTCGATGATTCGTAGGGGGTGCTGCAGACGGTCAGTATTTTTTAAATACCCTGTACTTGCTTCTTGTGACTTAGTGGTGTGCATAGAGGGGGGGGGGGGGATCACCACGTGCTCTGCTCGCTCTCCAGTAGGCAGACCTATGGAGGAGGGAAGTGCGCGACTACAAACCGGCGACCTGCCTTCCGTCACACTTATAACATCTGTCCCTCTTCTACCCCTCCCCACCCCCTTCCCCCAATTACACACAGAACACAGTTTATCCCTCAACACTGCTCTACAGCACTTAGAAATGGTACACACATTGAATTTTGTTCTCAACCTACTTCATTTTACAATAAACATTAATTTTACATCATTAAAACACTATTTTCAATATTCTGCGATTTTCCCCCCTTAACTGCGGAAGCTACGACTTCCAGAAAAAAAATGCATAGGAAGCAGAAAGTTGAATGTAGTTAAATTTTGCACTTGGAAATACTTTTGCTAGAACCCGCTGTTTTTAGTTATTCAAGAAAACACACAGAAATGAACCTAAAAGGCCTCCCCACCCCCCACCCCACCCCACCCCACCCCAATGCTCAGACCCAGTCGGTCAGGCTTTTTAGTATGTTGTTCATAGTGCTCCCTCCTACCACCTGTACATAAAATTTGCAACTACACGAAATTTTAACATATTTTTCTTCCTTGACGACTAAAAACGCTGTCTCCAAAGCTCGCTTCAGCATCTGGTGCATTTCTGCGGCGATGTCCTCCAGTTTAAAACAAAACTTTTTGCAGACAAGCTGCTCTTTCAAGTCAGCCATATCAAAACCGTAAACTCAGGGCAACACTATAATGGAAATAACCTTACCAGCGACTATCCAAACTAGTCAGCATGTAGCCAGTTGCCTGATTGAAGAAGAATGTATGTGGTGGTGTTATTTAGTGGTACTTGAATGCACTTGTTAACATTTGAGGGTATAATTCAAATTTTAGGAACTTCTAATACTATCTGGTGTTTGAACTGCACTCCCAAAACAAAATCTAGCAATCTAAGAGTTCAGGAGATTTTTTCCATGCCTCGAGATTCAATGGCAGTGTTATCGCGCCCCATGATAATGTCTGTGCTCTGTTTTGTCCTGCGACCAGAGGGAATCGTGTGGGCGATGCTCGCAGTAGCCCATAGCGAGGAGGTATTTCAGAGTGGGATGGCTGCCTGCAGCTTGTTGTTACCCAGCTCTGAATTGGTGAGTGCTTTGCTGTGCTGTGGCCTATTTATCTGCTTTTATAATCAACAGAGATTTTTATCGTAAACAGATTGTTGCCGGCGATATTTCAGTTTGGTTGTTAAAAGCTATCTTTTGACGTATTACACAATTTGCAGCAGTCAGCTGTACAGTAACTATTTTTCTGAGTGTTTCCTTGTTTCAAATCTTCAGTAATTTGAGCTGATATCCAAGCTACCATTTTTCACTGTTTTCTACTAAATTAATCAAAAATGGTTCAAATGGCTCTGAGCACTATGGGACTCAACTGCTGAGGTCATAAGTCCCCTAGAACTTAGAACTACTTAAACCTAACTAACCTAAGGACAACACACACATCCATGCCCGAGGCAGGATTCGAACCTGCGACCGTAGCAGTCGCGCGGTTCCAGACTGTAGCGCCAGAACCGCTCGGCCACCAGCGGCCGGCTCTAAATTAATCACTGTGACTCAGTTACCATCGTCGCCAGCGAGTTCATTTAAGACTAATAAGTCCATGGCGCTACAGGGAAATCGGTGGACCATGTACGCCGTGTCCTTGGCTGTTTTTGACTGAATCTGCTGGATATCTAACCTGTGATAAGAAGTTACTATCTCAAGGACGAAAAAGTAAGTACCTAGCCACCTAAGGCTCCACTTGACCTGCCTTGACCAGCCAGTCACCTTGGATGTAGTTAGTCCGGCAAACAAATTCGACCTAGCTGGTTAGAGCCAGCCCGGCTAGCCGCGCGGTCTAACGCGCTGCTTTCCGAGCGGGAAGGAGTGCCAGTCCCTGGCACGAATCCGCCCGGATTAGTGTCGAGGTCCGGTGTGCCGGCCAGCCTGTGGATGGTTTCTAAGGCGGTTTTCCATCTACCTCGGCGAATGTGGGCTGTTCCCCTTATTCCGCCTCAGTTCTACTATGTCAGCGATTGCTGCGCAAATGCTGTCTCCACGTAAGAGTACGCCATAATTACTCCACCACGCAAACATTTGGGGTTACACTCGTCTGGTATGAGACGTTCCCGGGACGGGGGGGGGGGGGGGGGGGAGGGGGAGGGGGGTCCAGTGGGGGCCGAACCGCGAAATAACTCTGGGTTCGGCGGGGCGGCGGCGGGATGGGTGGACTGCTGTGGCCTGTTGTGGGCTTGTGAACCACTGAGGGCCACGGTGGGACGAAGCCTCTCTGTCGTCTCTAGGACCCCGGTTTAATACACAATAGCTGGTTGTCTCAGGTTTTCCTCTGACTTCCGGCGCTTCAGCTGCCATCTTCTTTTAGAACATTTAGATTCACACAGGTGAATTTCAGTGCCTCCGGTGCACATCTGTTAAATCTGTCCAGGACTGCTGCGGTAACATTATACTCAGCTAGCAGATTAATGTTTGCTTTCATGAACTGCTGCTATTTCTAACAAATTTATGGAAATGTCTGTAGCCGTAAAATGTCTTTTGACTTATACAATATTGCCTCAAGTGTTTTCTAAGTAATGTTTTAATTTCACAACTGGCAGCAGTAAGCTGGAATATTTTACTGATGATACATGGCTGTATGATTGTGTACTGTATTATGCTCGGCTTCGGTGTAACGAGTAAGACCGTCGTCACGGTATGTGTCACTCATCAAACGCGCATTTAAACAGTTTTGAAGCTACAAAATGATCACAGTCTAGCAGTATGATTGCGGAAGATGAGACAAAAGACAGGAAATATGCAGACTTCATACACAGAAAACAAAGTCAAACAGTTGTACAACGAGAAGTGTAACTAAACTGGATCTCTCGAGAAATTACACACGACTTTGTGGCCTGAACCTCCCATTATACCGCTATTTTACTAGCTATTCTGTGTATTATATTACAGTTTTATATACACAGTGAGAACCTTCCAAAGTGGCTGGAAGCCTCACTTGCTAGTTATCTTCGTAGATCGACTATTCCGAGGAAACATACGCAGCTGCTGTAAGACTTCATTAAACCAGAATGATTGCTTTGAACAGTCGGTGTCGTAAAACTGGTTGTAATTTTCCGTGATGGTTCTCAATAGCTACGAAGTACAGCCAGTTTCCGTCTCGTACATGGCAGCTGCGCATTAACACGCACTTGAGCCTCTGGAAACTTCTCGGGATTAATATGATAACAAACACAGTGGCCTTTTTTGAAACCATACATGTGTAACGACACGCTTCATGTACGGCGAAGGTTTGCGTTCCGATTACTTGAAAGTAAAACAGAGTAAACAGATAATGAAGTGAACTCTGAATGTGACGTACATGATACTGTTTTCTCTGTATCTGCAGTGCAAGATGGACTGTCGTGTCTTTTCTGTAGCTTGAAACACACAACGAAAGCTAATAGCATAATTCTCTCGAGCTTCAAATGACTTAGCAAGAAAGCTCGAGTATGTGTAGAAAGTGAACATACTGTGAAACTACTTAGATGTATAAGCTTAAATATCTTGAAATGTCGGATTTAGTGACCAATAATTACAGCCCTTGTGTGAGTGAAACTATTCTACCTAATTAGTGCAGTAGATGCTAATGTGACACACAGCGTTAGTGTTACAGGAGTCATGATGACTATGAGATTCCATGCAACAGTAACAGAATGGAGTCAAACAAACAAACACACATACACACGCACGCGACATACACACACACACAGAGAGAGAGAGAGAGAGAGAGAGAGAGAGAGAGAGCAACAACAATATTGTTTATCTTTAAATGAGAGCTTTTTTAGTTAAGCTTTACCGTAAATGTTACTGATACCGAATGAAACTACAAGTTCGCTGTCACCAGTCACTATTCATTTATGTCCGCAACGCGTTTCTTAAGTTTAAACCTCCATCAACTGTTGGATTTATATGTGTTAATACGTCATGTATGTATTGCGTTATGACTTTGGGGTAACTTGTGGCACTGTCTAGTGGAGAAACAAAAAACTGTTTCAGAACATGGTTCTGTGGAGGTCTTTGACTAAAAACTTTCTAGGTGCTACAGTCTGGAACCGCGCGACCGCTACGGTCGCAGGTTCGAATCCTGCCTCGGGCATGGATGTGTGTGATGCCCTTAGGTTAGTTGGGTTTAAGTAGTTCTAATTTCTAGGGGACTGATGATCTTAGAAGTTAAGTCCCATAGTGCTCAGAGCCATTTGAACCATTTTGAACTAAAAACTAAACGAAAATATAAACGTGAAAATAAAACAACCAAAATACAGTAGAATATCTCCAGTGGTCACAGACTCTTTTCGCCTTCGTAATACATCACACATAGACTGTCACGTTTTGTAAACAAAGATGCTTTCTGGGAAATACTAGGTACAACGAACAGGTGGTACAACAGAAACACTGTTTCAAAGTACAACGAACATGGAACAAAACAGCATTATTATTTCAGAATAAGACTTACAGCAATGTGGAGACCTTTGGTTAAGTTGATGAATATGTGCGTTAGTGTACGTATTTCTAGTGGTATGCAAACCCTCTTCTGTCAGGTTTATCTAGCTACTCTTTTATGTCATCAAGTGACAGTTTGAGAACCTTAAGTGCAATAATTGCATATAAATAACAGTTCTGATTGGTATTCAGAGATAGGGAATCAAAGGAGTACGAAAATGACAGCAAACTTTTGGATATACTAGAACTGTGGGTTTGTTAAACTTAGATCTCTTAAGTGTTGTAATTAAGTAAATGTTGAGAAATACATTACTACGAAATTGAAGATATGCTCATAGATATACACTTAATAATAGAAACAAATATATGTAATATCAGGCTAACGTGGTGCACAAACTTCAGGTTTTTGTTTCAGCGAATGTATTAAATTCTGTGAGTTAAACAAGTTAATTCTTCATTTTGTAAATATCAAAGAAAACATGCAAATACCTAAATTAATTCATGGTAAATAGGAAGAAAGAGAGACAGAGATTCAAATACAAAGGATGAAAGGAGGACTGAAGAGAGCAAAGTTTTCCAGAGCTGTGTGTTGTTATTATCGTATCTGTCAGATGTTATAATATCCTGATATAGAAGATAGACAGGCTAAAACATATAGGAATAAAATTTACTATAAAATTACGAAAATGCTCACAAAATCGAATAGAATGATATTATTAAGTGTTTCAAAAGACAGAATTTGATTTAGGGTTTGTGCACCCTGAGTCAGCATAGTGTATTTTGAAAGTTACCGATGGGTTCTTATTAATTTTTAAGTAAATAAGTTATTTAAAATATAAGTCTTCTGCGTTAATCTAGATGTCTGAATCGAAGAATTTTGATCTTCTTAGACTTACTTAGTTGCTTCAAAGCCTATTCCTGATGAGTTTCAAAACATCGGTAGAGCATAGCTTTTCTACCAGATCTCACTTAATATCTTACTGCGAATAACTGATAATAATGATAGGTATAATTCCTAGAAAGGAAAGCAAAAGTGGAAATTAAAATTACAGGATGACTGCTAATACGCGAAATACAAACAGACTGACCTTCTCCATGCCAGCCAGCAAGGATTCCGAAAATATCTATCATTTGAAACCCAGCTTGCACTTTTCTCGCATGACGTGCTAAAAGCGTCATGCTGAAAGCTTTGGATCAAGGCAGTCAGGTAGACGTATTTCTCCATTTCCGAAAATCATTTGACTCAGTACACATCTATGCCTATTATCACACTGTGATTGCATGGGGTGTCAAGCAAAATTTGTGATTAAATTGAGGATCTTTTTGTAGGGAGGACGCAGCAAGTTATCCTGGATGGACAGCCATCAACACATGTAGACGTAGCTTTGGCTACACCCCAGGGAAGTGTGTTGGCACCCTTGCTGTTCACG
Source organism: Schistocerca piceifrons (assembly GCF_021461385.2). NCBI lineage: Eukaryota > Metazoa > Arthropoda > Insecta > Orthoptera > Acrididae > Schistocerca > Schistocerca piceifrons. The sequence goes on from NC_060138.1 coordinate 568,289,676, forward strand.
TTGTATATTATAGACCTTGCAGACAGTATTAATAGTATCCTAAGACTTTTTGTAGATGATGTAGTTATCTACAGCGAAGTACTGTCTGAAAGAAGCCGCATAAATATTTAATGAGATCTTGATAAGATTTATAAGTGGTACAACATTGGCAACTTGCTTTAAACGTTCAGAAATGTAAAACTGTACGTTTCACAAAACGAAAAAACGTAGTGTCCTATGTTTGTATCAGCTGTCACAGTCGGAATCTGTACAAATACCTGGATGAAACACTTTACAGGAACATGAAATGTAGTGATCACTTACTCTCAGTCGTGGGTGAGGCAGATAGTAACTTCGGTTTATTGGTAGAATACTGGGGAAATATAATCAGTGTACAAAGAAGATTGCGTACAATTCACCCGTGTGACCCATCCTAGAACATTACTCAGTACATGGGATCCTTACCAAATAGGTCTGACAGGGGACATAGAACGTACACACAGAAGGGCACACGAATGGTCACAGGTTTGTTTGATTGGTGGGAGAGTGTCACAGAGACGCTGAAGAACATGAACTTGAAGGATTCTGAAAATAGATTAAAGCGATCCCCAGAAAACTTACATAAAAAATTCAAGAAGCGATTCTAAATGGTGACTCTAGAAATATCGTACAACCTACTAAAAACTGCTCGCGTATAGATCGTGAGGATAAGATTAGATTAAGTACTGCAGGCACAGAGGTATTTAAACAATCATTCTTCCCGCTGTTCATACGTGAATGAAGTAAAATACCATAATAAATGGTATAGTGGAATGTGCCCTCTACCATAAGAATGCCATGTACTGCTCCGTGATTTGCAGAGTATAGATGCAGATGTAGATGTAAACTGGTACATAAAAAAGCCGGAAAATTTGCAGTATTTGTATGCTGTAGCTTAAAGCGTCCGCTATATTATATCACAATCAACTTTTAATACCTAAAAATATAGGTTATAACGAACAAAGCGATTTCAGTCAGAAGCAATAGATCAGATGTCGGCCGAGTGCTTGCAAGCGACAAATTCATTTCATATACACCACAACTGCTGACATTCGGTAGAGTCGACACAAATAATGGTCCTTAACGTCTTCATTGCCTTGGAGATTGAAATCCAGTTGAGTGAGGTGAGATAGTACGTGTACCTGAGTTCTATGCCCAGTCTGTCCACTCCGAGTCAGGTGCTCTGTACTTTCTCCAAACGACTACAGATAAATGATGGGACGATTATTTCAGTAAGTTTTTGCCTTACTGCTGTCTTCTCCTTATCCAACAGAGCCATTAGTCCTTGTCCAATGATTTCAGAGTGGATGGAACGCCAAATCACACTGGGATACTGTTTCATTTCTTGAAATTACCTAAAGTGAAACCTAAGATTTCGTTCCCCATTCTTCCCTACGCGAACTTGAGCTCCGTCTTTAATGACAACATCGTCGACTGGTCACTAAATCCTAATCTACCTTCCTTTAACCTTCTTCTGATTGATAAACCTTGAGCGTAACAATAACAGGCTCTTTTTTTTAGGCACCTTTTACAGTTTAACTACATTTTTAATAGATTTTTGATGGGATTGCTGTTACAGAATGATGCTGTAGTCCGCGTTGTAATCAGAGTGTAATTATGTTGTGTCTGACTGTAATAAACGAAACCGAAAAAGATTAAGAGTAAGAAAAATAAAAGTGCCTAATGAGGAATAGTTGTAAGCGCTGATCTGCTGCTCGTTAGCGTTCAGCCAAATAAATTAGCTGCGATGATCCTGATGCTGACCCAGTCTGGCTTCCCCCTTCCCCCTCCTCTCCCCCACCCGTTCCCCGTGTCCTTCGCTAGCGGCGCTGCTCGCGTAACCAGCTCTACGAGTGGGCGCAGGGATCGCCAATAAATCAAAACTTGTCAAACACTCTAATTTTCATTTTACAGGCTGTAGCTGCATCTCACTGCCGATGATCCTGTTCGTATCGGTGTAATTTCAGCAATTGATAGCACTCGGTAAACCGCTTAAGGACCCCAGAGATGAACTTGACAACGCGCTAGTGCAAAGGAAAATTAGGGAAGTTTCAGTAAAACTGCATTCGAGGCAGCTGAGGCTGCGTGCACCGTTGCCCAACCAGCACCACGTGGAGGTGTAGCTGCATGGAGATTTTTTGTTCTTTTTTGTTTAAGATGCAGATACGATTACTTCTTGAAATTATAACATATGAAACGAGAGAATGGAAAATTATAAAATATGAACTTTTGAGAAGAGGGGATAAAAGAAGAGAGGAAAGATTTATGTTGTCCATTCACGGTCGCTGCTCGGGTAGACAGTCTCGGAATGTGTCCACGAGCCCGACGTTACTGGGCACAGCGACTCACTGTAAGTCCGTTACACGAGATAATTCATGTCTCGGATGGCAGGAGTGAATTCATCTCCCTCGTAACTGTTCTAGTATCTACGTTTTGCTAGTCTTTCTTTTACTGTGCGTGAGTGTTGACTAGCTGGGTAACGTGTGGTGCAGTTTTCCTACCTTAATGTAGTCTAATTACAGGTTTAACGTGGCACCTGGTACAATAACTGGCTACGATCTATTCTACTTAATTTATTGACAGGTTTCTATTCTGTTTTACCTACGTGTTACTATTTCTATATTTAGTGTCGTTTTTTGTGTCTGTTTAGTGTTATTTTTGTCTCGTCATTACATGTGTGTTAATTAGCTAGATTATTTGTCTTGTAGTTTTTCTATGTCATTGAGTCAGTTACATATTTTATGTGGCATCTGATACAATAACCGGCCACGAGCTACCTACTTAATAGATTAAAAATTTTCTGTTCTAATTTTAGTTACAAGATTGGGGAAACACTAGAGGTTTCTGGAAGCACAATGTGGAACCTTTCTCATCCCCGAGGCATTGTCGTCCACTCAAGTCAACGTCAAGTCGAGGCTTCATATCTGAGAATAACGCAGAATTATTTGGCAACATTCTGAACGTAACGGTCACACCACCATAAGTATGGAAATAATAGGCCAATGGAACCATCTTTCTCAGGTGCAGTGTATTGCTAGTACCTTTTGAGACAAACATTTTACGCATCACATTGTTAGGATATGTATTTTAATAGGTTTACAAAGAGTGGAATGGTTTAGAATAGAAGAAAAACAGGAAGCTGTAGCAATGGTCAGCTAAAAGTGGAACATTCCCAAGTGCCGAAATTTCATTTATATAATGCAGGAAATCGCACTTTCAAGGACATTGCATAAGTCTTGCTATTACGATTTATGAACAACAAAAACACCATAATTCACGGATACAGACATTTACATACTTACAAAATGGTTCAAATGGCTCTGAGCACTAAGGGACTTAACATCTGAGGTCATCAGTCCCCTAGAACTTAGAACTACTTGAACCTAACTAACCTAAGGACATCACACACATCCATGCCCGAGGCAGGATTCGAACCTGCGACCGTAGCAGTCGAGCGGATCCGGACTGAAGCGCCTAAAACCGCTCGGCCACTGCAGCGGGCTTACATACTTACAGATGCAGATTGACAGGGATGGGACAGGTAATGGGCCTTTGCCTTGTAGTAGGAACAATCGTGCCTGCAACAATTTAGAGAAACCATGGAAAGACTAGGTCAGGACGACCGTACGAAGACCGGAGCCTCCACGGCTCCACACCCCTGAAACAGAGCGAGGTGGCGCAGTGGTTAGCACAATGCGCTCACATTCGCGAGGACGTCGGTTCAGGCATGTGTCCAACCATCTTGTTTTAGGTTTACCATTATTTCCCTAAATAGCCCTTGGCATATGATGGGATGATTGTTTTGAACGGGCACGGTGGATTTTCTTCCCCATCTTCAAAACAATCCGACCTTGCGCTCCCTCTAATGACCTCGAGTCAATGAGACGTTAAATCTAATCTTCCTTCCTGCCTTCCGTACCACAGATGTCCGCAACGGGTGGCAAGAAGGGGCAGTTGCCCCTCCTGGAATATGGGCACATGGATTTTCTATCTTTTTTTTTAATGATACATTGAAAGTTTCTGGCAGATTAAAAATTAAAACTGCACTCGAACCGTCTGGGACCCACATGAGTACTAAAAGTAATCAACTAAATTTCAGTTACAGGATAAAATACACAAATCTAAAGGCTGTGAATTCAACTATAGGTTTGGGGATTACAATTACGAGTAATTTAAACTAGAACGACCTCATAGGTAAAGTTGTGTGGAAAACAAAGTGAAGACTGTGATTTATTGCCAGAACACGTAGAAAACGCAGCAGGTCTACTTAAGAGACTGCTTACACTACGCATGTCTGTCATCTTTTGGAGTACTGCTGCGCAGTGTAGGGTCCTTACCAGACAGGATTAACGGAGGATATCGAAAAGGATCAAAGAAGGGAAGCTCGTTTTGTATTATCTCGAAGTACGGAGAGAGAGCCATGGATGATACGTGAATCAGGGTAGCAATCACTAAAGCAAAGGCGATTTTATAATATTAAATTTCAGTCTCCAGTCGCATAAGCAAAGAAACTTTATATACGTTTCGGCTATAATAATGTAGCCTTCTTCAGAAATGTCACAATATAAAATTAAAATAAAACATACCAGATATTGGCCTTGTCAAACTTTTTATACGAAATATCCATTCACTTATGAGCTGCTTTAGTCACCTGGGTAGATACAATATAGCTTGAATTTTTGGTTTTAGCTAATACATTTAGTGAAGTTTTGTTGGTATTGGTATTAGTTGTGGTTTAGTAGTTTAATAAAAGTTGTTGCTTTCTTAATAGACAGAGAATTTTGAGACCGCTATTGTTAGTTCTACAAATAGTTCTACTTGTGTAAATGAACTTAGGCAACATAGACGTTTAGTTTTTTTCAGTAAATATAAAATTTTACCTTGGGTGAAAATTGTGGGCTCTGTCGTAGGTTTGTGAGCAGTAGGTTACGGTGTGGGATTTTTTCAAAGTGTTTTCACTGGGGGGAATGCAGTGAGAAAGCCAGTGGGCATTCTAGTGAGATGCCCTCCTAGGAATGGAGAATCTGTAGTAGAAATAAATTGATATAGGAGAAGGAGCGTAAGATCTGCGCCCTTCAGGTGTAGTTTGAAAACGCAATGGAAGAACGAGATAGGTTGAGGAGGATGAAGAGTGCTGGGGAATGGGAACTGGCAATTGGCAAGACAGTCGTTCTTTGCGTACATGCAATAGATTTGATCAACTGTCAGAGTTGAGTGGAGAGGAGCCTCTTGTAGCTGTAGGCGTAGGAAACATGCAATGGTCCTTAGCAGCTAGGAGGACTAAGTCAACAGAAAGAAGAAGGTTCTGCTGCTAGGTAGTTCACAAGGTAGAGGTGTGGGCCAGCAATTGCAGGAAGTGTTGGGAGTGAGTACCAGGTCACCAGCATTGTGAAGCCTAGTGCGCGGTTGGCTCAGCTGATAGACAGCATAGGAGAGTTATGTAGGAATTTTTACAGAGGAGCATTAGGTAGTGATAGTGTATGAAGCAGGAACAGCCTTGATAGGGACGGGGAATATGATATAGGTGGTGACCTGTGTAATATCCACGACTATATTTTACTCAGAATAATTTTCACGACAGAATTGTGCGTGGAATTTGATCGAACATTATCGTGTTATCAAGCGAAACGACTTCATCGACACTAAAAAATAATAATAAATAATTATTATTTGTGTAATAATTTAATTTCTGTGTCAATAATATATCAGACAATGTTCATGGAAAATAGACAATGCAAGTTATCTTTGTTATCTGTGATAATCGTAGATCAAGGACGCTTCTTTTTCGAACCATTGAACTGACTGGACGCGACTGATGCAACACTGAGGTCTGTAAGAAAGTGTAATGTGTTGTTAATTAATATTTGCAAAACAGAGTTACTTTAGTTGTGAAATGATTTTTATTTATTTCAAAGTTTAATCCATTGTAATTCTCATCCTATATAACTGTTAATTTTGGGGAGGGGACCACTCATGGAAAAATTCCTGTAGTAGTTGGTGTGAGATCTGCACCTATTTTAGACTGAAGTCAGCTGATAGGTATACCTTCCTTTAAGGAAGGCCCTCTAATTAAGGAATCACCTTCAGAGAACGTCAAGTTTCCAAGTAGAGAAGAATTTAGCATATTTCATCAAAATAAGAGGTATCAGAGATATAAAGTTTGTGAAATGCTTATAGATGTTGACTCTGAAATTATTGGTATATCGGAGCACCACTTAAATAATTTGGCAAGTCAAAGGCTTCCTTTACCAGGTTACAAATTAGCTGGCTGTTTTTCAAGGAGTTCCTTGTGGGGTGGCGGAGAGGCCATTTAAGCAAAAAAACAATATTCCATTTGAGTCCATGGACATATCATAGTACTGCACTGAACAGATATTTGAACGTTGTGCAGGGGCAGTTGAATTTAATGGAACTAAACTTCTAAGCTTTGTTGTTTATAGGTCCACTGACTCTGACTTCAGAGCATTTCTGCTCAAGCTAGACAGGGTTCTTGATTCACTTTATAGGAAGTACCAGAAATTAGTGATATGTGGTGACTTCAATATTAATTTTGTATATGATTGTGCAAGAAAAAGGATGTTGGTAGATCTCCTAAATTCATATGATCTGATGGAGACTGTGTTTTTTCCCACTAGGGTGCAGGGGAACAGTAGCACAGCCATAGACAATGTTTTTATTCATTCTTCATTACTAGATGCGCATTCTGTTAGTAAAAGGGTGAATGACCTTTCAGATCATGATGCACAAATTTTAACAAAAGGGCTTTTGTACTCAAACAAATGTCACATATAATTACAAAGTATGTAGGAAAGTTAATTCAACGGCAATAGAGAGTTTTTTAAAACTCGTCAAGAAACAAGAGTGGCATAAATGGCCGATAGCATAAATGACAAATATAATGCTTTCATTAACACATTTCTCATGCTATTTAAGAATTGTTTTCCATTAGAACGTTCTAAACGGGGTACTAGCAGTAAAAGGCAGCATAGGTGGCTGACTTGTGGGATAGTGGGATAAGGATAACATGTAGAACAAATCAGGAATTATATCAGAATGTTAGTAGTCGCAATCAAGCTACAGTTGCCTATTACAAACAGTATTGTAAGGCGCTTAAAAATGCTATTAGAAAGGCAAAGAGTATGTGCTGCGCAAGTAGAATAGCAAATTCACAGGATAAAATTAAAACCATATGGTCTACTGTGAAGGAAGTGTCTGGTCAGCAGCACAAGGTCGACGATATAAGGTCAGTTCATAGTAAAAATCATATACATGCGCAATATTAAACAACCATTTTCTTAGCATTGGTGGTGAATTAAATAAAAATTTAGTTTCTATAGGGAATAGTAAAACTTCCTTGGAAAATGCCTTTCCAAGACTGATGTCTGAAATACTCCTCTGTGATACTGACAAGGGCGAAATTAAGTCAATAATTAAATGACTGCAGACTAAGGACTCTCATTGATATGATGGAGTGCCTAGCAGAATATTAAAGTACTGTGCTGCACATGTCAGCTCTTGACTTAGCCATATTTGTAATGTTTCCTTTAGGGATGGACAGTTTCCTGAACAATTTTAAACGTCCCCTTAGAAAAATTAATGAATTACTGTGCTGATAAACCTCTTACATTATTACTTACAGATTAAAGTACTCAGTAGTAAAGCCGCTTTATAGAGAGGGAGAAAGGGTAATGTAGACAATTTTAGCCTTTTACTATGCCATCAGTGTTTGCTAAAATTATTGAAAAAGCTGTGTATGTAAGGATAGTTAATCATTTTATATCACATAATTTGCTATCAAATGTACAGTTCGGCTTTAGAAGTCGTTTTACAACTGAAAATGCTATATTCTATTTCCTCTGTGAGGTACTGGCTGGGTTAAACAAAAGTTTTCGAACGCGACGCATATTTTTTGACTTAACTAAGGCGTTTGATAGTCTTTATCACAAAATATTGCTCAAGAAGTTGGACTATTGCGGAATACGGGAAGTAGCTCACAATTGGTTCACCTCTTACTGTAACAACAGACAGCAGAAGGTCATTATTCACAGCGTTGAGAAAGGCTGTGACGTGGGATCTGAATGTTATTTATATAAATTATTCATATAAATGATATGCCCTCTAGTATTATGGGTAACTCTAAAATATTTCTGTTTGCTGATGACACTTGGTTGGTAGTAAAGGATGTTGTGTAGAACATTGGCTTGGTTTCAAACAGTGTACTTCACGACACAAGTTCACGGCTTGTAGAAAATAAACTAACGCTAAATCACGGTAAAACTCAGCTTTTACAGTTTCTAGAACATATTTTTAATTTCACAGAATTGGCCTATGATTAGTGAAAATGAACAGTTCAAATTTCTGGGTGTTTAGAAAGATAGTAAACTGTCGTGGAAAACCCACTTTCAGGATCTTGTTCAAAGACTTAATGCTGCCACTTTTACTATTTGAACGGTATCTGAAGTAAGTGATCATTCGACACGAAAATTAGTCTGCTTTGCTTATTTTCATTCGCTTATGCCGTATGGCATTATATTTCTGGGGAAGCTCCTCCCATGATAAAAGAATACTTTTGGCTCAGAAACGGGCGGTTCGGGCAACATGTGGTGTAAGTTCGCGAACCTATTGTCGATCCCTGTTGACTAGTCTGGGTATTTTGGCATTGTCCTCGCAATATATACATATTCTTTACTATCGTTTCTTGTTAACAGTATCAGCTTATTGCCAAGAATAAGCAGCTTTCACTCAGTTAAAACTCGGCAGAAACCCAACCAGCATTGGGATCGGAGTTCTTGTGCAGAAAGGTGTGAAGTATAGTGCTGCATCCATTTTCAGTAAGCTACAACAAGAAGTCAAAAATCTTAGCAGTAATCCAAGCGCTTTCAAATCAGAACTGAAGGGTTTCCCCGTGAGTCACTCCTATTCTGTCGATGAGTTCCTTGAAAAATTAAGCTGATTCTTATGTTATATTGTTGACTGCGTTTACTGAAACTTATGGTTTGACTTTTTTTGGGTTCATAAACACTTTATTTTTATGTGTTATTGCTTTTATGTTGTAATTTCATGTACTGACACGTTCCGTGACCCTGGAGATTTGCTCCTCAATTTGGTCCTACGGATCTTGACATGTAAATAAATAAATAAATAAATAAAATTCTTGAGTCTGTACTGCCAACTAATATGAGATCTCACGTTCACATAATCATAAGGGGTACGGTCACATTAATATGACCACGACCTATGTTCGACGTCAACTTCTAATAACCATGCACAAACAGCTGATGGCAGCACTAGCAGTGGAGAGTGTATAAGCGTGTGGGGGTGGCGATGGGCAGTCGCTGTCGTAATGCGGAAACGGAGTGATTTATCTGACGTCCAAAAGGGAATGAGCTTTATACTTCAGGCCAAGGATCGAAGCATTTCCGAAACGGCTAAGTCTGTAAACTGTTCGCATGCCGCCGTGGTTGAAGTATACTATGCATGGCAAAATGGCGCCATCCGAAACTGGCGCCGAGGTGACCGTGGTGCAGCACGGGCCACAGATGACACGGTGACCGACGGCAGCGGAGATGCGTGTGGGCGAATAGACGTCGGGACTGTCGAGAAATTGACCTCCCAGATGAACCAAGGAGCTACCAACGTTGTCTCCTCAACGATCACTCAGTGAACGTTGTTGCGTGTGGGCCTTTGCAGCAGGCTCCTGCTTAATGCAACCATGCTGACTGCTGTTCTTTGGCAACGAAAGCTGGAATCTGCACACCATTACCGCAACTGGACGGCAACTGAGTTGAGAAAGGTGGCTCTTTTAGATCACACATATTTTGCGCCCCATTCGACAAACTGTCAGGGTCGCGTGCGGCGTGATACCTCTGAAATCAAACACCCTGTAAGAATCATCGGAAGGGGCAGGCCGGGAGTCGGGGCGTTAAGGTCTGGGGAATGTTTTCGTGAAATACCGTGGGTTATCTCGTCATTCTGGAAGGGACAATGGATCAATACCAGCATGTATCTGTCCTTGGGGAACATGTCCACCCTTAAGTGCAACGTTACTCCTCGGAAAGGTAGTATCTACCAGCAGGACAACACAACATGTCACACTGCTCGCAGTGCACGTGTTTGTTTCGAAGAGCACGGGGATGAGTTACCGTACTGTCCTGGCCATCAGAGTCCCCGGCTTTAAGCCCACTCGAGAATCTGTGGGGCCACCTCGACTGGGCTGTTCACGCCATTGATCCTCAACCGTGAAACCTAGCCACGGCGCAGCAGAAACCTGGCCACGGCACTGGAGTCGGCATGGCTACACATCCCTGTCTGTACCTTCTAAAACCTTACTAACTCTCTTCCTGTACGTATCGCAGCGGTCCTTGCTGAAAAAACATGATCATTCGTTCAGGCTTCTGACAGGAAGCCACATTAATGTGACTGGACAGTCTATAATGGTTCCATGCTACACGTTACTTGACCAACCAAAAAAATATAGCTTTCAAAACGCATTTTATTCAGGTTTAGTTATGCTAGAGATCATTACAAACTAGAAAGCATGGAAGTAAGGTAATAAATCTATTGATGTGATCAAGTACGAAGTTCACTACCGGCCATTATAATTGCTACACCACGAAGATTGCGTGCTATAGACGCGAAATTTAACCGACAGGAAGAAGATGCTGTGATATGCAAATGATTAGCTTTTCAGAGCATTCACACAAGGTTGGCGCCGGTGGCGACACCTACAACGTGCTGACATGAGGATAGTTTCCAACCGATTTCTCATACACAAACAGCAGTTGACCGGCGTTGCCTGGTGAAACGTTGCTCTGATGCCTCGTGTAAGGAGGAGAAATGCGTACCATCACGTTTGTAGCCTATCGCGATTGCGGTTTATCGTATCGCGACATTGCTGCTCGCGTTGGTCGAGATCCAATGACTGTTAGCAGAATATGGAATCGGTGGGTTCAGGAGGGTAATACGGAACGCCGTGCTGGATCCCAACGGCCTCGTATCACTAGCAGTCGAGATGACAGGCATCTTATCCTCATGGCTGAAACGGATCGTGCAGCCACGTCTCGATCCCTGAATCAACAGATGGGGACGTTTGCTAGACAACAACCATCTGCACGAACAGTTCGACGACGTTTGCAGCAGCACGGACTATCAGCTCAGAGACCGCGGCTGCGGTTACCCTTGACGCTGGACCACAGACAGGAGCGCCTGCGATGGTGTACTCAACGATGAAACTGGGTGCACGAATGGCAAAACGTCATTTTTTCGGATGAATCCAGGTTCTGTTTGCAGCATCATGGTGGTCGCATCCGTGTTTGGCGACATCACGGAGAACGTACATTGGAAGCGTGTATTCGTCATCGCCATACTGGCGTATCACCCGGCGTGACGGTATGGGGTGCCACTGGTTACACGTCTCGGTCACCTCTTGTTCGTCCTGACGGCACTTTGAACAGTGGACGTTACATTTCAGATGTGTTACGGCCCGTGGCTCTACCCTTCATTCGATCCCTGCAAAACCCTACATTTCAGCAGGATAATGCACGACCGCATGTTGCAGGTCCTGTACGGGCCTTTCTGGATACAGAAAATGTTCGACTGCTGCCCTGGCCAGCACATTCTCCAGATCTCTGATGTTAAGTCCCATAGTGCTCAGAGCCATTTTGAACCTAAATCTGAATCGCCGGAAAATCCCGAAAGAGAGTCCAGTGTGCTTAGCACTGTGCCATCTGGATCAGTAGTTAGAACACATGTGAAGCCTAAAACTTTCGTGAAAGCCTACTGGAAATCTGTATTGCAGAGTACTACACACATTTTTCAATAATACTGTGATTTGCTTCCAATGTAGACGTCACTGGTATGTCTTTTGTTCGGTCAATTAATGTTGTCGTTTCTTTTGTTCAAAAATGTGTGTCAAATCTTATTGGACTTAACTGCTAAGGTCATCAGTCCCTAAGCTTACACACTACTTAACCTAAATTATCCGAAGGACAAACACACACACCCATGCCCGAGGGAGGACTCGAACCTCCGCCGGGACCTTGGTGAACTGTGGTATCGTGTTGAAGCTGCATGGGCAGCTGTACCTGTACACACCATAGAAGCTCTGTTTGACTCAGTGCCCAGGCGTATCAAGACCGTTATTACGGCCAGAGGTGGTTGTTCTGGGTACTGATTTCTCAGAATCTATGCACCCATGTTGCGTGAAAATGTAATCACATGTCAGTTCTAGTATAATATATTTGTCCAATGAATACCCGTTTATCATCTGCATTTCTTCTTGGTGTAGCAATTTTAATGGCCAGTAGTGTATTATAAGAAATTAGTGTTTTGTAGATGGCATCGAAATGAAGTAAACGTTTTTGAACGTTTATGCCCTGTTTCTTCACTGCGAAGAATAAGAATCTGGCATTTTTTGTTGTTTATTTTTTGTGATATTCAAGAGGATACTGTCAATCGTTTTGATATATTTCAGATACTTAATTTTCAGTTTCAGTCTAACATAATGGGAACATGGCCAATTTCTTGTGAATATTTTTTAAATTTATTTCCTGGCTTGTTGAATATCCTGGATTTAATCATATGACCATGCAGTTTCAGATTGTTTAATCACAAATGCGTCATCCATATTTGTACAAATAACATAAATCCATGACAGTTGTATATTCCATTGAAATATGCTTATTATTTAGGTATCCAAATAACCTACGTTACGCATGTGGATAACTCAGTTGTTTGAGGTACAATAAGATCTGTATGCTTCTTGTAGAATTGAGATCTTCGGACAGGTCAGATTTTAAAACTCACAAAATCGATTGCATCAAACCTGGATATTTTGGAATACTGCCGCCGCTCGATAAAACTTCTCGAGACGCCCGTATTCCTAGTGTACAGCACTGTTATACCGAGAACATATTTAATAATGTTAAAGGCTAGTGATAGACTATTAAATCATTTCTCACTCCCAGTCACTTCACACATTACGCACTACATGCTGTACACACGTTGTTTAGTACACAAACACACACACACACACACACACACACACACACACACACACACACACACACACGCACACTCACACACACTATCAGCCAATGTCCGAAGCATGGTGCGCTGTCTGTTTTCCATTTTGTGTACCGCAGTTTACCATTTGCTAGTCTCAAAAACGGAGTCAGCATCCCTCTTCGACAAGTGAGATGTTGTTCCTTGTAGTAAACTACTTTGAACCTACCAGGTTTCTAGAATGAAACGAACTACAGATTTCAGTTTCCAATGGAGCAGAAACATGACATAAGACTGATGTTAGTACTTTTCGTTAAAAAAAAAACTAAAAGCAGTGAGTGGTTGGTTGAAAAATAGGCCTGTATCTGCTCCATCGCCGCGTAATTGGACGCACCAAAATGCATTGTATTAATGAGACACATACTTACGAGGCAGCTGAAAGGTATCCGGCTTAATTTTTGTGCAAGTACGTGGTTCCCAACACCAACTCAATCTGCATTTTTTTTTTTTTGTGAACATCTGCGACAGAGTTCCCCGAATTGTGGACAGGTAATGGACATCGTGTTTCGTGATCAGTTCTTCATGCGATCTAACCCAACTTGTTTGTTTTATTTTTATGGGGCCCTATCTCTCATGTACGAGATACCTGTCGAAACTGAAATGAATTAAATTTCGGTTACGGATAAAACACACACATCTAAAGGTTGTGGTCAACTAAATACTGGGTATTACAATTACGAATAATATAAATTGGAACGATCACACAGATAATGTTGTGGCGAAAGCAAACCAAAAAACTGCGATTTATTGCAACCTTGATCACAACCGGAGATTGGAAGCCTTTCATTTTATTTCTGGGACAATGAAAGACAAAATCTAATATGTTGTGTATGTGTAATGTGTATGTGTTTCTGTACGAAGTGCTGTATGTGAGATTAGTGCCACCCTTACTGCTTTTCTTTATTACTTTCCATTTCCTACACCTGAAGTACATCAGGTTGTTAGCGTTACGAGCAATTGAACAGTCAGGAACTCTTTAGCCAAATCCCAGGTGAACTGGTAGTGGTGGCATTGCAAATCTCAACTAGGGACATTTGGGAGGAAGTTACCAGTTCTGACATATGCCTTTCATCCTCTGAAAACCTCTCAACAACCGCAGTCATTACGGAGAGACGAGAACTAATTTCAGTTTAATTCTGAGACAATATGCATCTCTAACAAAAATATGAAATTTAGAGTATATATAAGTGTGAATTTTTATTCAACGAAAAGACAGTTAATCACTAGACATGCAATGAGTAACGTCTGTAATACTGCAGTCGACTATTATGTACGTATAAGCAAAAGACATCACCTGTGTATATAACCCGTGAAAGTGGTTAAGGAGTACGTCCGGATGCGTAAGAGAGGTGTTTTACAATTATGAAAACTCATCTAGGGAAAAGGCCACAACGTCAGCCTCCGGTACTTCAGCCTATCGCACTATTTACGTTGGTGAGATGACAAGAGTACTGCACAAGACACTTTTGTTCGTCGTTCAAGACTTTCCTTGGATAACCTCTGATGACTGATAGAAAAGTTTCCCTTACCACACTGTCTACATCTATATCTACATGCTTACTCTACAAATCGCAATTAAGTATCTGGCATAGGGTTCATCCAAACGTCTTCAAACTGTTTCTTTATCGTTCCACTCTCGAACGGTGCACAGGAAAAACGAATAATTAAATCTTTCCGTGCATGCTCTGATTTCTCTTATTTTATTACGATGATCATTTGTCCCTATTTAAGTGGGCGCCAACAAAATAGTTTTGGTTTCGGTTGGTGATTGAAGTGAGAAGATCCTGCTGCAACGAAAAACACTCTTGTTTTAACGATTGCCACTGCAATTCGTGTATCATATCCGCAGCACTCTCTCTCCCATTTCGCGATATTAAAAAAAAAAAAATCAAGCTGCTCTTCATTGGACATCCACGATGTCCTCCGTCAATCCTATCTGATGCGGATCGCACACCGCACAGCTATAGGCCAACCCCAAAGGAGGGCAGACAAGCATAGTGTAATCAGTTTGTATCAGTTTAGGTGAATCCAGAAGTGGCCTATCGATTACTTTCCTGTTCTGAGAATAAATCGCAATCTTTTGTTCGCTTTCCCCACAACATTATCTATTTGATAGTTCCAGTTTAAGTTATTCGTAATTGGAATCACTAAGTATTTAGTTGAACTTGCAGCCTTTAGATTTGTGTGATTTATCATGTAACCAAAATTTATCTGATACCTTTTAGTACTCATCTGGATGACTTCACACTTTTCACTATTTAGAGTCAATTGCCACATTTCGCACCATACAGATATCTTATCTAAATCATTTTACAATTGATTTTGATAATCTAATGACTTAACGAGACGGTAAAAGAAAGAATCGTCTGAAAAATATCGAAGAGGGCTGTCTCGTAAATCGTTTATACACATCAAGCTTTGTACAACTTTCATGTGTGAAGAAATTATCTGGTCGCCTTGCAAGGGTCGAGACATAATTTGGCTCAGTCGCGCAGATACGTGCGAGCCAAAAACCTTTCTTCGTCGCTTTTTCCTACTTCTCACTTTACGTAATTGATTTGGGTGTTAAATACCGTAATTCGTTCCGATTAATTATCCACAAGACCTTTAGTGACTCGAAACAGCCGGCGATGATTTCAGCTGAATACCCCTTCTGTATTCAGAACCCTTCATGTGGCTCATTTGCCATATTTCACTGCTGTATCATCTGGCAAGCACAACCGTAAAATGAGAGCGAAATATCCGGAAAGATACATAAAGGAAAAGAAAGAGGAAGACCAAGAACAACACAAACACATAAACACAAATTCTGTGTTACTATGAAACCTCCTTTCCCAACTAAACCGTTAAACCGCTACCTATATCATGCATTAAGGAATGAGGTAGTTCAAATACATGTTTGACCGTTCGCATTTAGTTCGTCCATGACTTTTTTTTTTAAAAAAACGTAAAGGTATAGTTTCCTTGAAGCAGACACGGCCTTTCATCCAAATTGAGCACGAGCTCCATTTCTAATTCCTTCATCGTCGAGTGTACGTCAAAATTCAGTTTTCCTGCGTTCGCATAGCTATGGAATGAATCACCACCAAAAGCACTTTGCACCCCCCACCTCCCCCCCCCCCCCTCTCCTCTTGTTTCTCTTTCACGCTTTTGACTTCATGGAGTGAAAAAATCTGTGTACTCTTCAAGTTTTTTACACTCTCTCATGGTCACAAGCTTTCATTTGGTTATTTTGGCCGGCCGGGATGGCCGAGCCGTTCTAGTCTACAGTCTGGAACCGCGCAACCGCTACGGTCGCAGGTTCGAATCCTGCCTCGGGCATGGATGTGTGTGATATCCTTAGGTTAGATAGGTTTAAGTAGTTCTAAGTTCTAGGGGTGATGACCTCAGAAGTTAAGTCCCATAGTGCTCAGAGCCATTTGAACAATTTTTAACCACCATTTGCAGCGCGGACCGCCGCGAGAAGTACAGGAAAAGAGTCAGTGAGGTTCTGGAAGGTACTGACAGGGGTTTGGGGCCGTGCCGACTCCAGTGCCGCGCTAGGTTTCTCGGTTGAGTACCAAGGCGCGAACAGGCAGATCGAGGTGGTCCTAGAGATTCTTGATTGAGTCTAAATCCGGCGAATTTGCTGGCCAGAGGAATACGGTAAACTCATCTTGCAGGTAAACTGTGAGTTAGGTGACACGTAACATTGTCGTTGGGAGATGCCATAGTGCCGAGGAAAAAACAGACTGCATGTAGGTGTGCACACGATTCCCAAGGATAGATGCATACGTGTGTTGACCCATTGTGCCTTCTGTAATAATGAGATCACTCAGGGAACGGCACGAAAACATTCCCCATACCATAATGCCGCCTCCTGCGGCCTGGACCCCTCCGACGACTATTACAGGGTGTTTGCTTCCAGACGTTTCACGCTGCACACGTTACTGGTCATCTGCCCGAAGGAGCATAAAACGTTGTTTGTCTGATAGGGCAACCTGTCGCCACTCAGTGGAACTCCAGTTGCAGCACTGGCATGCTGCAAATTCCAGCTTTCGTCGCCGATGAACAGCAGTCAGCACAAGTGCGTTAATCAGGGGCCTACGGCGGAGGTCCATGTGCAGCAGCTGGTCGGTATGGCCGTGCGGTTCTAGGCGCTACAGTCTGGAACCAAGTGACCGCTTCGGTCGCAGGTTCTAATCCTGCCTCGGGCATGGATGTGTGTGATGTCGTTAGGTTAGTTAGGTTCAAGTAGTTCTAAGTTCTAGGGGACTGATGACCACAGATGTTAAGTCCCATAGTGCTCAGAGCCATTTGAACCATTTTGAACATACGCAGCAACGTTCGCTGAACGGTCGTTGAGGAGACACTGTTGGTAGCCCCTTGGTTAACCTGGGTGGACAGTTGCTCAAGAGCTGCACGTCTCTTCTCCCGCACACATCTCGGCAGCCGTCGTTCACCCCTGTCATCTACCGGCCATGGCGCCCCAAAGCTGCCTCGGCGCAGATTTTGGGTGATACCAATTTCCCATGTACGGTATACTTTAACCACGGCAGGCGGCACTCGAACAATTTACAAACTTAGCCGTTTCGGAAATGCTTCCACCCATGGCCCGAAAGCCAATGATAACGCCCATTTGGACGTCAGTTAAACCTCTCCATTTCCGCGCTACGCAAGGACTGCACTGTTTTCCGCGTCCTTCCGACATGCTTTATGTACCCTCCACTTCTAGTGCTGCCACCTGCCATCTATGGGTGGTTATTGCACGTTCACGTCTAACATAGGCATCAGCCACATTAATGTGACTGAACTGTGTGTTTTAATTGTGTTGTGTGTGTGTGTGTAGTGTATTCTGAGGCGGAGATTTGGGATTATTGGCCAAACAAGAGTGAGGAAACCGCCTAGAGAACACATTCAGGCTGGTCGTCAGTTTTGAGCACAGTTCGACCCGGGTCCACATCGCTTTCCCGTCTCGTTGGGTAGCGCACTGTGTGTGAAGCTCTACGAGTGGGTCGAAAGGGAACCGCCTATCGTCCCTTAAGAGACGCATATCATCAGTGTAAGAAAAGCGATACGGGGACCGTTAACCTTGTCAAATAAGGGCGGTTATTCTTAAGTGAGAACAGTTTTTCTTGTGGGAAACACAGTTACTTCATTTTTGACATTAATCCTATGGTTCTAGTGGGTATCTCTCACTCATAAGTTCCCAGGTGACTCAATATGTTTCTAAACTATCGACCAGCTGGGCAGTAGCCTGACGATTGACAGCTGCTTCGTTCTACGGATATGGTGTCATGCACAGTACCAATTCTTCTAAGAGTATCTCTTGAGTTATTCTTCGTAAACATTGGCCTAGTTTCCTCATCAAGTGAAGTTCTAAAATCATACATGGTTCACACGTTTCACATGCTGAAATGGAAATAGTATTTCTTTGAGAACCTGTTGATTCCGACGTATACTTTGTGTTTACATTATTTTTAAATTTTCTGCCTTACAATGTTACTTCTAATGGTTGCCACCTACTCAGAAGACAGAGAGAGTGCAGTAGTATCAGAGAGATACGAGGTTCCAATTCACATCCTACAATTCTGACGTAGGCACCCCAAGGTTCTACTAAATCACACGCACCGAAAGCTGGTTGATTACTGACAGAACGGTACAAATCATTTCATTTGCTGTTTTTGTTCAACTTCGGAATGAAAGTATGCAGACGTCACGTTCATTATTTCCAAGTAACTCTTGAAGACTTTTCATCTTTAACAGTAGTTTTGGGATTGACGATCGGAGATCTGTATCGCTCTAGAGAGTAGAAAAAGCATTTGGATACTGTTTCTTTGCAAACTAGTTCCGTGACACATTTCTTCTCATTCATTATCAGAGAACACACATGAATTTATTAGCACCCGACTCTTGATCTTAAGCTCTTGTTAAGCCCCAGTCTGAGTTGTACAAGACACGACGCTTTCAACGGTTTTCTTCATATCATCAATCGATTCAGTTATGTAACATTTTCAGTAACCGCGTTTCAGCGAAGTTTCTTACAAAAATCTGTTCTTTTGCAGAATGTCCCTTTCCGATATTTTCCCCTAATAAGTACCTTAGAATATATATTTGCAGATTATTATTACAAAATTTCTTCTGTTATTTTATCGGATATCCATTTGGCAGCTGACTCCGCCTAGGAGACTCAGATCATGTTCAGGAGGGTCAAGACACTCCTCAATCAGGTCTCTTGATCAGGTTTTTAGTAACTTTTGCTTTCGAGATGGCAGTGATGCTTCTGATAACATTATAAAATGAAAATCGCTACAATTTTTCTCCGCAGTTTCGTCATCTCATTTCTGTCGTGAGTATTGTCGTCACTCGCAACATCCAGATATTGGTATGCTTAAGTGTATTATGGTAATAACCATGCCGTAAAGCTTTCTGGACCTAGCGCCTCCAGTATAACGGAAACTTCTGAACGCAAAAGAACCTGCGCAGTATTTGGCGAACTCTTCTCAATAGAATACCACGCGAAGTCTCATCCACACACGTTACTTGGTAGTGTGACCACACCACGTTTCTCACTCATTTCAAAAACGTTCTTCATGTCGAATACAAATGTAAAATCTGGTAAAGAAATTGTCAGTATACAATAGCTCTTTATACTCTCTCGAGCCATACTGACCTCAAATCGTCAGTCTTAAAATTGTGAAAAAACAACAGCGGAAAATAAGATTTCACCACTTTAGGCAAGAAGTCTTCGAGGGTATCTGCGACCATATTGGCACTATATAAACTTGTCTTGGTCTAAAAAATTTTATTATTTAGCTTCTCAGAGCGCGTTTCGCTTTACCCCATAGGATTTGTGTCATAAGAATGCAGTGTAAGACAAAACTAAGAAATACAGATTGCAAGAAATCGGTAGAGCCGAGTAACATACTTGTAACATAATACTTAGCAACTTGTCAATTCTATTAAAACCGCTACGTAACATCAGTACCCAAACTGGTTCAGGCAATACACCATACTATAAGATAAATAACTTCCTCCTAGTGACAGCATTAAAGTGTCTATGACAACAAGCATATCTATGATATGTCGGAACTTATCAAAAGTACATGTATTATTTAACTTTCAGTTATTCAAAATTTAACAACTTGAACCACATTATATTAATAAGGTGGTAACTGTTACATTTCAAAGCTATTCGGATTTGAATGTAGGAAGTCGGTACAATTTTTAAGAACTAATATTAAAAACAAAATATTCCACAGTCGCATACGTAATTCAGCATTCAAAAACATGCTAAGAAAACTCTAAAACATGTCCGAGAGCAGGTCTTAGATACTGCTCAAGTTAGTGCGATAGCATTCTACTAAACACATACAGCCACGTCTAAAGTAATCTCCCCGGACAAAAAATAAGTCACCCTAGCTGCAATCACTGCAAGCGTCATTTAATACCGCCCCTGGACTTGATAACCAGAATGTGCAGGTTCGTCGCTTGCAGGTTAATTGATTTGATAGCTCAGTTCCACGAAACTGAAGGAATACTTATGTCTGTGCTTTACCCCGCTATTCCATCACGCGCCACAGATTTTCTGTAGGGCTCAAGTCAGGTGATTTTGCAGGCCAGTCGAGATGTGTTCTTCCAACCCGATGAAATTTGCTGTTTTCGTTTTTATGTGCCTGTGTGAGCAATGGCATGGCGCGAGGCGACCGACTCCATATGTACATGGCATACAGTTCTCGTCTCAATGTTCTCTCGCTAACAGGTTTGGAAGGACGTTCATTCACTGCCTGCAGCAATTGCTGTCGGGTTTGGAAGCGATTTTGATTCGCAAGCCGTGTAGTGCATCCCCTGTCCCTCACAGCCGGAATCTTTTTTAGGTCACAGTTCTGACGTTGTATTTCGTAGTAACGTGTGTTACATCTTTGCTTTGAACAATCTGCCGCAAAACACCATCAAATCCAGCAGTATCACACATCGTATGGCCGTGGGCACGACCAAACACTATTGCCCCTTTTTGCCACTCTGTCAAGTTCTTATATTTACCCCTCACATCATGGTGCTAATAGTATTCAGAACATTTTACTCGATGATGATGTGTAAGCGGAAATCTAGGTTTTACAGAAAAAATACAATAATCTACAGTCAAACGGCGGTGTAGTCTTTCAAAAAATTATAAACATTTCGGTGGATATTATTGTCAGACAAATCGCGCTAAGTTGCAATGTTAGTGGCACACTGCTTAGAACCTAAATCTCCGAAGAAATAGTTCTCGAAATTGACTGGAAATAATTAATAACAAGCGAGGGTAGAGGGCAAGTGTAGAACCAGCAGGCGAACGATATGCCGAATGACATCAGCTGTTTTATCTGCTACGCAGCTGGCCTACTCAGACCCACTCAGAGCGTGACGAGTTGCAAAATTGTCTACACGCTTCATGATAACTCGTAGCTAAGACATGCTGAAGCTGTATTACACGTTAATCTCAAGACTTTCATAACATGTTCCACATTCCGTTTGTGCAAATCATGAAGATCCTCTTCAGGAAGGAGCAGGTGACTGGTTCCATTACGTTTTTTCGTTAATACATGTACTCGCGTTCGGGAACAATACCTTTTAAACACACACCCAGCCATCTAAATATAGATTTTCCGTTAGCTTTTATTAAGGCAAACGCCGATTTGGTTCAGTTGGAAAGGCCATACCCGATTTCCTAGTCCATGTTCAGGCATAGGTACTGTTCCGTCTCCAATAATCTAGCCGACAGGTTATTAAACGAATGATCTTTTCTAATTTTTCAAGTCATCTTCGCATCAATCTTTTAAAAATTTCGTCGTTTTGTTTAATTTAGCGGCCATTATTACTAGAAGCTATTACTGAAAGTAAACAGCACGATTTTAGAGACTGATCATTTACAGCATCTGTTCTCTCCAACCTGTTTTGTGCAATAATCCGATTCCTGCTGCTAAAGAGGCTACATTTTAAAGATGCTTCCAGTTTCTTAAAACGCATCCATTTTTTCTTACTATTTAAATTTATCGTTACTAAATTTATAAACAGGACACTGGCACAAACGTATTGTTCCGTAGTTGACTAATTAAAATTGTGACACCGATTATTTTTCCCAGCAGTATAGTTGTATAAAATTCTCTTGTTATTCAGGCCGCTTGACGTTTGAAAAGAAACTTGGGCCATGAAAGATGAATGATACTCATCATTTTCATCGATACGAGATAACTAACTGCCGGAATCGACGTATGCCTCTTTCGCAGGGCGTTTGCTAGGCTGACATAGCATTACTGCCGAATTCCGACGAAAACTAAAGAAATACTGAATGAAGACGACCTTATATTGAGAGTACCTGAGGTACACAATTTTCCGGAATTACATTGGAAGGCATCAGTTCAGTTTCATTTCAACAGAGAGAGATATGAAAACAGGAATTACAGTATAAATGTGTGCACCGCATTTCACCTATTTCAAACCAAACTGACCATACATCACTACAGGAAATCATCCAAATAAGAAACATAAAACTACCCTAGGAACTAAAATCTTGTACTGGGAACCATTTAAACATAATGAAGTGTACCTAAACTTACAATGCTGCAAATGTAGCAAAATTTCCAAATAAGTTTTGATATACTATTTCACCACGCAAATTAAATTCAGTTACGGCAGAAATCCTTATTAACTATTCTCCAATTAATAAGTTCTAGAATTAATCGTTCGCTATTTCTACTTCATATAAATCCACATACTGGCTCATAATTCGATGTGAGAAATCTGTTTTACTTCGTACACGTGACCTCTCGTCATTCCACTTTAAGTTTATTGCGTCAACATGCAGTTTAATGCAAATAATAACTGACGGCTTGGAACGTATCTTCTATGTCATCGTTCGGGTTAATGCCATTTTATGAGATAATATTTTATGGCCCTTGCCCCCTAAAATAAAACAGCCTACCAAAGTTGAAGGTCAAAGTAATAACAGTCAGCTTTTTGGCAAAGGGGCTGACGTGCAATCACACCAGAGCTGTTGCCAGCACGATGTCGTGCACTACTCTCGTGTTTCATCAAACCCTTATAAGGCCAAAAGTTAGATACTACTCACTTTATTTTCAAACAGCTTTTCGACGGATTAACTTGCTTCTCCATGTCCTCCTGTTCCCGCTATCTCTTCTGCACACCACATGTACCACTCATGAACTACTCAGTAATATGTGTTATTTCCCACAATTTCAATCTAATGCTAATTCTTCTGATGCCACACTATCCACACTGCCACTACACAGCCCTTTATCAGCCACCGAGCACTGCCTGCTATTTTCTGAGCTCCATTATTCGGTCTAACACTTGGTTATGTGACGGATTTTTTTTTTCAAAGCTATTATTTACCATAATTAAATTTCAATAAATTAACAAATACAGCAAATCTAAATTACTTAAAGTTATAAACGAAAGTACAAGTATGATTAAAGTTAATGGGAGTGACTGCCACAGCTGATTACTGTTTTCTATATGAAATTCTTTTTTGGAGGTCTGTTTGAACATAGTTGGGAATCATATTGAATGCCAGTCGGGCAGAGCCCAGTCAAACAGGGGAGATAGCCAGCGTCCGGCCATTAAGAGGGACCACAGGCCTTTTCAAAGGACAAACATCGCCATGAGAAGGAGGAGAGTAGACAGAAAGTTTGGAACAGTATGTTGTGTGTGGGCTCAACTCTGCCTCAGAGTCAGCATTTGATTTGTATCCTAAATGACGGAAAACCGTTGTATCATGTCTCTAATGTGGGCAGTCCGCTGGCACCGAAAAGAGACACCGCGAGCATACAGTGAGATGAGGTGATAGTATGGCATTGTCGGCCGGGAGGCCCCATGCGGGGGAGTTCGGCCGCCGTATTGCAAGTCCTTTCTAGTTGACGCCACTTCGGCGACTTGCGAGTCAATAGTGGTGAAAGACACACGACACCCAGTCATCACGAGGCAGAGAAAATCCCTGACCCAGCCGGGATTCGAACCCGGGACGCCGCGCGCGAGAAGCGAGAACGCTACCGCAAGACTACGCGCTGCGGACGAGCATTCGGCAAACGCAAGACATGAAGCAATATAAAGAAGAAAACCTATTAAGTAGAGTGAGGTGGGAGGCCATCTGGCACTTTTGTGTTTAAGGACACTTGACGCACACTCATCAGGCTGGCGCCTAGTTAATTGCCTTGTTGTTGACTCTGTTAAGAAATTGTAAGAGCAGTTTTCATTCTACAATACGAATAAAGTTCAGGTCAGGAGGAAGGAACTGCTGTGTGTATGTGGAGAGGATCTGGTAGGCTAAGACGCGAGATAGAACAGATACTGGGAGTCAGGAGCTGTTACTTTCCAGAACTTAAAGTAACACGACTGGTAGGTTATATTTAAATTGAGCATGGAAAGGGAATCGTTGCATAATTAGAATGGAAGTGATTGGTCGACACTAAGAAGAATCACTGCCATTGCTACTAAAAATCACACACAAAGCTCGCATGCAAAAAGATGGAGTAAAAATTTTGCTTCTTGCTGGGAGCACTTTGTGAAGCTTACTTCCATCCTAGACTCACAAGGGGACGCTTGAGCCAAGATAGGAACTGGCCACCGAGTCGTCACAAGAAAGTTACAATTTACTAAGCAAGTCATTACAATTTAGACTCGAAATTCAAATAACTAATCCAGGAGAGGAGCATATTTAATTGCACAACACGCTATCTGACATTACTGTGTTCACCCTGCTGTACAGCTAACTTGAGTCTGACCATTTTCCACATATAAGATTTGGTAAATCTTTAATTTTTTTATAGCTCTCCAAAATTAATCATTGGTGGGAGCCAAGGAGTGGATATTCTGGACAGATATGTTGTGTCTACGAATCCTGCATACTCAGTTCACTAGACAAACAATCAAACAACTCATATTAATGAGTTTTATTATAACTAATAAAATACAATACTTAACTTTGGCAATTACACAGATGTGTCGCAAACAAAGGGCGAATTACGAAATCATCAGTCTTTGCAGTGATTCCTGATCTCGAACTGACAAAAGTCTGTCCTGAACTGTTATCGAGGTGGCTAACATTGACGCTACTATCAAAGTGGGTTCCCACTAGTCGTGCGCAGAACTTATGTCCTCTTCAGCTAGGGGCCGCTGCTGTTGCGTTGTCGTCCTGGAAGGGAGGTTGATCACCTTGCGGTTGGCTGACTTCTTCTCACAGCCTTCTCTTCTCTTTTGTTGACTACTTGCGCTTGACTTTACACCGTAACAAAATAAGTGCTGTGAGTACCAGAATAATTGTTGAATTTATTCAGTTCAGCAGAGACAAATTAATTACATTGCTGTTAAAAGTTTTCTGTAAGTGGTAAGAAGGGAACAGTTAAAATCTACACAGTAAACTTCAAAATAGTTTCTGTGATGGCTAGCATCCTCCCTATCCAGGCGTACTGCACGAAATTCTATTTGTATCTGTAGCCTATCGAAATAAATTACGAATGTGGCGATCACGAAAGATGCGAACTGCTAATCAAATTTCGCGATCTCTTTCGCTCTAGAAAGACGGAGCGAGGCGCTAGACGGAAAATTCAAGGCTGATCAGAGTACGCCGGTGCTGCGTATATATACCTTCAATAATTGCAGCTATACCCCGTGTTGCCGTCGACGGCGTGCCTTGCTCGATGGGTTGCTATGTAGATGACCCACGGAGCTGCAACTGCGATGATGCGCGATAGCAGCAAACAACGCGTTCCTGTGCAGGCCACCGGACAGCTAAAACTACTTCGTAGCGGATAATACAGAGTAACACGACTGCTGGCTAAAGCAATCAGGACACGAATCACCTTTTTCTCAGATCGACCATACCGTCAGTTTATCTTATTCTGCACCAGTGGCTGCCCAATTATCATCTCGCGAGAAAATTTCCCCCAGTCCCTTGTCTTCCCTGCAAACATTGTGTGAGCGGCAATCATCACCCGCGTCACACAGTTTCAGCCAATGGCTGGATTCTGGGAGATGTTTTAAGCTGAAACGTTCTCGAGGCCTCCCCTCGCCAACGACCCGGAACGGCGCCATAACCACGCCCTGGCCGCAGAAAGCTGAGTCTGGGACAGCTTTCCATGTAGTGGGAAATCGCAGCTTCGAGTTTTACGGTGCGGCCCGACGACGCCACCCCACCCCAATCCTATACAAAGCCTGCCGCCCGCCAGGGGCGCCCTGTCCCGACTCGGCCCTTCCCTCGTTTCAAAAAATGGTTCAAATGGCTCTGAGCACTATGGGACTTAACATCTATGGTCATCAGTCCCCTAGAACTTAGAACTACTTAAACCTAACTAACCTAAGGACATCACACAACACCCAGTCATCACTAGGCAGAGAAAATCCCTGACCCCGCCGGGAATCGAACCCGGGAATCTGGGCGCGGGAAGCAAGAACGCTACCACACGATCACGAGCTGCGGACTTCCCTCGTTTCAACTCGCAGGGCGCGTTATGGCTCGCGCATAGAAACTGAATGTTGTGTTGGCTGAAGAGCCAACTAGAGGATGCCGAAATGCACGCGTTTTAGCTCACGCAGGCTGGCGTGAGGAGGGAAGAACTATACTGACGTGAGGTCTGGAACATGACGAGGAATTAGAATTCAGAAAGCGGACGTAATTAGTTTCATACTTAACTTTAATCCATTAATGATGAACAACGCTCTTGACGGTACATGATTCACAATATTGCCTGTTCAAAATTCGTTCTAATTACTGAATATGGCGCCTTGCTAGGTCGTAGCAAATGACGTAGCTGAAGGCTTTGCTAAACTGTCGTCTCGGCAAATGAGAGCGTATGTAGACAGTGAACCGTCGCTAGCAAAGACGGCTGTCCAACTGGGGCGAGTGCTAGGGAGTGTCTCTAGACTAGACCTGCCGTGTGGCGGCGCTCGGTCTGCAATCACTGATAGTGGCGACACGCGGGTCCGACGTATACTAACGGCCCGCGGCCGATTTAAAGGCTACCACCTAGCAAGTGTGGTGTCTGGCGGTGACACCACACCGAAGCTAGATGAATTATTCTCATCTGTTACAAAATTTGCTATCTGAGGGCGGAATCACGTGTGATGGACGCGGCCGCGCCTTGGCAGTCGCTGTTCGGCAGTTGTTTTGATGTACCGGAGAGCGGCGAAAGGGGGCCAGTGAGGTGCCTGTGTTCGGCTGGGAGTGAACCACGAGTGTTTGAGTTGTTACTGTGTTCGACTTCGATCCACCAAATTTCAGAAGAGGAAAAAAAGTGGAACAGGATCAGATAACAACGCTAATGGGGCGCAAGTGATTGACCGTATGTTAGGAAGCCCTATTCAGTGGAGTGAACAACGTACTAGCACCGATAATGGCGTAAGGATAAACAAAGCAAAGACGAAGATGATGAAGAATAGTAGAAAACAGAATGACGACTTCTTTAACATGCAAACTGGGAACGACGTAGCAGTGGAAGAAGCGGTAAAAAAACTCTTGTCTAAAAAAGAGGTTGCCAAAGCAAGGAAGATACGAGAGGTTGACTGATAGAAGCAAATAAAGCATTCTCCAGTAAAACAGATACCGGCGTCTGATATTGATACAAAAATGAGGAAGGAGTCGCTGAAAGTCTACGGCTAGAGCGGATCACTGGAAGGAAGTTAAATGTGGGCCATCGCAAATCCGCAGAACAAACTCGAAGCATTTGAAATTTGGTGAAAATAGTGATTCTTGTAATTTTTCCGGTGTAAAGAGTACTCCATGAAGTTGCGGGATTGCTGCTGCCGATGACTCAGATAATAGCTTTAATACATTGGACCATAACCTAGACCTCGAGCTACTCAGCACACATCAGATTATCATTGAAGACACATTATTATACGAGACTCCCCACTCGCATGTAGTAAAGTTATACAACACCGTTTTCATACTTTTAATCTATATATATCAAGAACATATGACTGAAACGCTAATAGTTGTGTACACTATGTGTCTGGTAACAATGACCATACAATTCATATAAGATATAATAAAAATATTTTTGTAATAATTTCTTTGACGTATACATTTGGAAAACCACATATATTATTCTGTTAAGGTGAGATACGTAGGCTTTCTGGGTGTGGGCTGGGTTCTCTGTCGAAGATGAGGGATCTTGGACAGAAGCAAAGACGGACCCTTGTAAAGACTGTAAGAGGTCCATGACTGAGGAATTTTTTGCTAGCGCACTCGGGAAGATGTAATTTCGATGGATTGCTCACGCGCTGCCTGCGATATGTAAGCTATAAGAGAATCTCAGACCAAAGAGCAGTGTTGTATGCAGTAAGATCTGTGTCAGTAGGAGTAAGTAGTAGCTAGCAGTCGTGTGTATCGAGTTGGCTGGACCGGTCGTGGGGAGCGATGGCGGTGCCTGAGCGATGTAGTATAAGGTAAAAGCAGCCTCGCGCATATGTACCATTGCTATATCAAGTCCCATTAAATTTTTTAAAAAAAATCTCTTAATAATAATCTGTCTAATAAAAATTAACTTTTGACAATCATTTATCTCAATTTAAAGAATTTACTAATTTCTCCAATTCATGGCCATACCGATTATTGTAAAGAAAAATCAGTTGTTTCTTTTTATACATGACAAATCTATCGGCCAGCATTGCACTGGACTGTGCCAGAAAAATTTCTTATAGGAGCAGATATATACGCGTTATCTGGCGACCTTATTGAGGTAAGATTTTTCAATTTATTCAGTATGATCTTTCAGGGCCATGAGGCAGCACTGCTGACGTCCAAATCTACCAGTTTATATTCAGTCAGTTAATTATTGAAAGGTTATATAAGTGAACCTCAATTTCATTGAGAGATTAGTCACATTATTGTGAGGTGCCGGCCGGTGTGGCCGTGTGGTTCTAGGCACTTCGGTCTGGAACCGCGTGACCGCTACGGTCGCAGGTTTGAATCCTGCCTCGGGCATGGATGTGTGTGATGTCCTTAGGTTAGTTAGGTTTAAGTAGTTCTAAGTTATAGGGGACTGATGTCCTCAGAAGTTAAGTCCCATAGTGCTCAGAGCCATTTGAACCATATTGTGAGGTTACGGAATAATAAACTGTTGGGAGATTACGCTAAATGTGAATGTTATACGTATTTTTGCGGTTGGGAAGTTACACTGAATGTGAATTATATATTTTTTACTGTTGGTAGGTTATACTAAATGTAAATTGTATACTTACATTTTTTGCTGTTGGGAGGTTAAA
This sequence comes from Schistocerca piceifrons, assembly GCF_021461385.2. Lineage (NCBI taxonomy): Eukaryota > Metazoa > Arthropoda > Insecta > Orthoptera > Acrididae > Schistocerca > Schistocerca piceifrons. The sequence goes on from NC_060138.1 coordinate 568,318,998, forward strand.
AAATGGTTCAAATGGCTCTGAGCTCTATGGGACATCTTAGGTCATCAGTCCCCTAGAACTTAGAACTACTTAAACCTAACTAACCTAAGGACATCACACACATCCACACCCGAGGCAGGATTCGAACCTGCGACCGTAGCAGTCCTGCGGTTCCGGGCTGCAGCGCCTAGAACCGCACGGCCACCGCGGCCGGCTGTTGGGAGGTTACAAGACACTACGAGTCTTTATTAGTTCTTTACTAAATCATACAGTTCAGACATTCTTCTGATTTTGCTCCATTCTCTGGCGCAGTCCGGAGTTCCCTCGTGATATTCCGGCGTCGTAGCTGCAGACGTTGCGACGGCGGGCGGTGTCCTCGCTCTGCTCAGGAGACAGAGAGCTGCGCTCGCGGCTCCGGTATCCGAGGCGTGCTGAGGGGGCAGGATGCGGCCGCGCTGCCGTCACGGGCGGCTACCAGGTCTTCTCTAATGCGGAAGGTCGCGTCGTTCGATGGCGGTGCCCGGAGTCAAAGTCTGGACCGACGCTGAGGAGCTGGGGCGGGCGGATGGCGCGGTGTTGCCTGCCCGGGCTGGGCAGACAGGCAGAGGTCCCTCCTTCGCGGTCCGGTGGAGGCTGAGTTAACAGCGAGGATTCCCAACTGACACATGGCAGGCAATTTTGGGCCACTCCAAACCGTCTGGAACAGGGAAAACACAGGGGTCTGGCGTAATCGTCGAAGACGTGGAAGTCAATCGAGCGGGAGTGGCTTCTAGAAGGATGGCCCCAAGGCACTGACAACTGGGACGCAGTCACTGAAGTCTTGCTGCTGCTGAGGGGTGCCGATCAAGCAGGAGCGGCGGCCGGCTGTGACCGTTGTCTTTGCTTGTGGCCTGACTTCGTCGCTCGTAGTCCGACGGCACGGGAGCCGCTCACGCCGTTCATTGGCCACCATCTGCTGTGTGGCTGCGGCCTCGTTGCATTTCTGGGCTCTGACTTTTGTCCCATAACAGTGCTTTTTGTTTCATGGATTTTTATATTTGTAAAGGATATGAAAACATGAATGTGTTTGCATTCTATTTCGGAGATATAATCGTATGTTGTAAAAGACTGCTGCCATCTAGTGGCATCTCAAACCACAATGTATTCCGTTTATTTCATCACAACTTTCCTATCAGACGTCAACACGGAAACAACATGAAAGGACTTTATATACCTCTTATGTATTTTATTTGTGACTATTGTGCACTGTTCGCACAGCTTTTCTCTTGTCGTATGACGATAGACGGTGCTTTGGAATATCTTCTCTATAAGGTACAGTTACTTTAAATTAGTACGCGTTTTATGTTGGTTTGTCGTTAGAATTTTCCATAATTGTTCCTTATGTACATTACAGTTGTGTCCAGTTAATGTGAAGAGCCGACGAAATCGATTGTCGCTGTAAAAATTTTGTTTATGTAACTGATCCGAAGGTTGCGATTTAAATTCGTTGAAACTGGTGAGCATTGTGTATTTTTATGCAGTAAATTTCTGTAATAAGAATGACAACCGAGTTTAGATTCTGAGAGCTCCTCCAACATCGGTGACAATGTCAAGTAATCATCACAATAACGGAAGAGTCGGTGGAAATACATTTGGCGTAAGATCTGATTAATCGTGGCTTCAGCTTTCAACTGGATGAGGCTTGAAACCAGGTGATTTCTCTAACATCTTCAGAAAGAAAACATTGTATGACTAACGCAACATCTAAAGGCAGTAAATTTTATTAATTTGACATCTGGATTTTAGCTCTGAGAGACCAAATTCCGACAGAGAGCGCAGACGTGTATCGCCATTACCCATGCGCCTGCGCGTCATAGACGGAGCAATATTCTAAGAGGGCACAAAATCGACAGGGGTCGCTCATGTAGCGGCTGTCTTTGCGCATGTGTCTCTGCTCCAGTTTTTGGTATAGATTTCGTGACATGAAGTATCAGTCTGCAGAACTGCTCTCCCCTCGCCATGCAGAATATGTGACCCAAAAAGGACTCAATCTAATAAAAGCGGTGTATCCAATGTTGACCAGCAGGGAACTGAACCTTGACACCAAGCTCCGGCTGTACTAGATGGTTGTCCATCCTTCCTTCACGTTTGGCTCCACTGCGTGGGCTACGATTAGTGCCTCCCGGATGCAGACGCTCCAGCACCTGCAGAACAAGGTGCTTCGGTGGCGCCTTCATGCCCCTCCCCTCACGAGGGTAGTTACCTTCCAAGAGGAAACTGACCTCGCCATTCTGAAGGCGCCCATGCGACAGAATGCAAGGCGTGTCTCTGCCAAAGTAGAAGCCCTACGCGACACGGTCGCTGGCTTACAAAACACTGGCACCACGATTCCACAGACGTGCCACCGACATCCTGTTCCTCTCACCATCCTTGAGGACTCAGATTCCGACCATGGTTAACGATAGCCCTGTTACGGCCACTAATGAAGCGTTAATGTTGACTTGTCCACTCGATGGGTATCGTCTATTGTAAACCACCAGTGGTGGTCCCTAATGTAGTTAGTGGCTACGTTACCTCTTGCCTGCAACTTGAACTTCCACCGTCGGGGGGGTAGTATGATGCTTAAGTCCGACCACCACATCTTCAACGTGCACTCCAGTGATGTCTTTGGAACATTGTAGAATGGAACAGTTTTACCATCCAGCGTAACCGTGTTCCACCGGTGACGCTGTATTTCAACCTCCCACAAAAAAAAAGCAGTCTCCTGTACTAAACAGTCATCTGAAGATGGCTGAATGGCTGACAGCCGAAATATCGTAGCAAGAAGTTGACGTCATCCTGTTGCAATCACGAAACTTCTTGGAATTGGCGAAAATTACTAGAAAATAAATGGACAGCTCAAGCGTGAAATGAAGAAATATTAAAAGCAATCAGCAAACCCCCGATTCTTTAAAGAATGAAACTCCCATGTATAAAACAGCTTCTGACGTCTGATTACTTTTCAGACGCGTTAATGCGTTAAGTATTTGACATTGTGGATGCCGGGGCATGATCCCTATTGGAGCGAGTGAATTGGGCTGCTGACAAGTCAGGGTATAATGCCGTTCCCCTGCCTGGATGTGGGTGCAGTGGTGATAGACAGATGGAATTGGACAGCAAACCGTCGGCAAAACTTCCGTGACAATTACAGAGATGGAATCGCAGCTGACGGGGAAGTCGGTGCGTTCTGCGACATAATCGCCCAAGGTTGCTGGCTAGTGCCGGTGTAAGCAGTAGTCGGATGACATTCATTCCATCAAGATCACGTGTGACGTCATTATGATGTACACGCTGTATCGAAGACGATAGTGGCGGTGTATCGACTTTTGTGATCGTTCGAGATTTTGTTCTGCGGTGGGCTTTTCATATAAATCACATTATATGCTACATTGGACAGATGGCCATGGGCGTGTAAGGCGTGAAGCGCCTGAAAGCAAACAGCCTGCAGCCAGAAGGGAGCGTTATGATCTGAATACGTTTGCAAGGCACTCAGTGCACGCCCAGTTGCAGCACTGGCGTGCAAATTCCAGCCCTCGTCGCCGTTGAACAGCAGTCAGAATGGGTGCATAAAGTAGGCGCTTGCTGCGAAGGCCTATACGCAGCAACGTTCGCCGAACTGTCATTGAGGAGACACTGTTGACATCCCTTATTCTATCTGTGAGGTCAGCTGCTCAACAGTTGCTACTCGCCCGTACACATCACCGCAGCCGTCGTTCACCCCTGTCAAACATGGAACGTAGTGCAGCACAGTTGCCCCTGCGCCGGTTTTGGGTAGTGCCATTTTGCCACGCACGGTATACTGTAACCACTGCGGTACGCGAACAGAAAAATGGTTCAAATGGCTCTGAGCATTATGGGACTTAACATCTGAGGTCATCAGTCCCCTAGAACTCAGAACTACTTAAACATAACTTACCTAAGGACATCACACACATCCATGCCCGAGGCAGGATGCGAACCTGCGACCGTAGGAGTCGCGCAGTTCCAGACTGAAGCTCCTAGAACCGCTCGGCCACACCGGCCGACGGTACGCGAACAGTTTACAAACTTAGCCGTTTCGTAAATGTTTCCAACTTTGGCCCGAAAGCCAACAATTGTGCCTTTTAGACGTCGCATAAATCGCTCCTTTCTTGTATTACTCCCGCGACTGTACTTATTACCGCGTCCCCTGACACCCTCCACTGCTAGTGCTGCCACCTCCTGTCTGTGAGGGGGTTTTGTACCTTGACGTTGGTCACGGTCATGTGACTGGACCATATAGAAAGAACTGCTACGGTGTGATACAGAATGAAACAATGAAACAAGCAGAAATGACACTTTTATTCAAAGAGGTACACCCGTATGGCGGGAGATGGGAGCACGTAATGCACCCAGGATCACTGTCAGTCATCGTCGTTTTGGTGATCCAGGAATTATGGCGTGAGGGGTACATTGTTACAAGGACGTACTGATCTCCATATCTTTGAACACTGTACACTGGGAACGCGGGCTGGGCAAATGCCCAGTGAGCAGGACATTTCTAAATGGACATTTGTCCGGGAACTTACCCAAAGCAATTTTTATTTATTTATTGTTCAGCTAATTCAATCTATACAAGATGTAGCCTCTTTAAGTTATTAAATACATTTTAAGAGGTTTTTCCATGCATCTCTGTCCGCTGCTGTTTTCTGCTAGTTGAAGCCCGCAACTTTCCTGAGTTCCTTATCCCAGCGATCAGGTGGTCTCCCTGGTGGTCTATGTTTTTCTCTGGGACTCCACTCTAAAACTGATTTTGTCCATCTTCCATCCTTCGTTCGTGCAATATGTCCTGTCCACTACCATTTTAGGGTCTTAACCCGTTCTATAATATCTTTTACTCCGGTTATTGCTCGAATGTCTCCAGGTTCCTGTCGATCTTTCTTAGCGAGACCTAACAGCAGTTTTAAATACTCATAATCCAATTAATTCACGGGTTGGGACGATATTCCGGATATTAAAAGTTAATAAATGTTTGCACTGGAACCTACGTTTACCTTTCATTGCCATTATTACAAAGAACGAAGGAAATGAAGAGAAAAGCACGCTTTTTTCTTTTTTTTATTAGCATTCCATCTTGCTGTACCAAGGAAGGGCATGTGGTGCTGACAGCTGCTTATAATTTCCTTTATGATGTCCTTTTTGTTTTTATCACTTTTTTACTTCACACTCACACCCACACACACACATACACACACACACACACACTCACACACTCACTCACACTCACACTCACGCTCACACATACCGCATTAAAAAGCTGTGTAGCGATAAGCCAGTCATACCTGCAGCTTGAAATAAATAAGAGAGTTATGGATGACGATGTTTTCTGGGTGAGAGTTGAGAAAATAATAGAGCTCATGAACCAAATCGTTCATTTGATCACAACTTTAGAGTTAAAAGAGACTCAAGTTCACAAAGTAGCCACAAAGTTCAATAAGTTGGAACAGGTTCTCTTTGAGAAACTGTCACCGTCTCCTCTTCAAACCTGCAGAAGTAAAGTCAGTCTTATATAAATTCCAAGCGAGGAAAGAAGTCGGTGTGTCTTCTACCCGCCTTCTAGCTGATCTTCTTGACCCAGCAGTACAAGGTAATTACCTGAAGCCTATCAAGATGCTTGATGCAACAATCTTTGTTTGTGGCAGAGCATAGAACACTGGACTAAATGTTATTCAGGCAAGAGAAAACTTTGCTCATTATAGGGACAAACAAGGAATATAGTCCAGACAGTTTGTGTGGGCAGGAGTGGGTCCTCGCCCTTAAGAAGATAAAAATAACCCCGTAAATCCTTTATTGTGATGACAAGGATTCAAAAATTACTTTTAAACTTAGGTGGTGTTTGCTTTTTTATTATTAGCTACTTCAAGAAATGACCTCATTAATGATGTAAAAATTACGTTTTAATTCCAATTAATTTCCCCTAATAACTCTCCTATGCCTATGAGCCTGTGAGTTGCCCGAAGTTGCCGTAAAACTCTGGACGCACCAGTTACATCTGCGGCTACAGAGAGTTCCTTCAGCACTTTTAGATGGATCCAAAGTAAAAAAGGAAACAGACTCACATCAGAAAGAGCTGCAAAACTAACCTCCCTCTCCTATAACTTGAAGTTGATAAATGCAACAGGAACACAACCGATACTGAACAGTCGAAGCAAAGAGAAAATGGAAAGAAACCCAGAATTCAGAAAGGATTCAGATTCAGGGCAATTTATTAGAGTCGGAAGTTCGGGATTCTCCTTCAATTTATGAAAAAAAACTTATTGAGAATTTTTTTTTAGTAAAAGTAAAAATACTGCCTACAGGTTAGCTACTTAATACAAACTATACTTCATTTCAAAAATTACTTTTAAACTTAGGTGGTGTTTTCTTTTTTTATTATTAGCTACTCCAAGAAATGACCTCATTAATAGTTCAAATTTCATGGATATGTGTCACCTGACAGTGACTCATAATGTGAAAGTTACTGTCGTCCTTAAGTTTAGTATACTTTGGTAGTTAAAAGTAAACGTCTCTCACATTGTTACTGATTAGACCATTTTATCTGTTAGCACAGTCAAAAATTTCATTTTGTTCGGCCATGGACCTTTGTGTTCCGTGAGCATCATCAAGTTGAAATATCGGGTCTAATTAGGTGTGTAAAGGAATTTCCAGCAGTATTAGTGGAAGATAATGAAACTAATCAACTAAGTGTCGATCGCAATGGACAACAAGTTTAAGGAAAACTGTGCCGAAAGTACGAGTTGTTGATATGCGGTTCTCACTGAGGATAGCTCAATCAGATTCCAGTATGAATGTATTACTAGGCCATCATTCCACGAATGTCCAGTTATGTAACTACACGTTCTTCGTGGAAGTTTTATCAATGCTAGTCCCATCACACTGTAATTCTAGGCCCTTTTTTTCCTTGAGCTGTGTCTGCTGCCATCTTCGTAAGTATTAGCTACTTTTCCTTCAACACGATGAAATACAATTACGTCTACTCTTTCGTACAAATAGACCTTGGTATCAGCATTTTATACCCTTGCTTTGACGAATGTAAGTTTAACAATCAGTCATTTGTCACTGAATAAATGATAAGTTTTATGCCTAAATAATGACTTGGCGGTGGGCGACCTATCTTTCGCTGCTGACAGACGCACAAAACAGGTGAACGCAGCGGCGGCAGTGGCTGCGGTGAGCACCCACAGCGTGCGCTGAGCCTCACCACGTGGCCCGCGCGCTCATCATCCAATCAGCGCTCGTTGCTGCTGCAGTCCTTCGCCAGTCCTACAGGTCTCTGGTGCAGCAGGCCGGCGTCCTCCAGCACATTCCTGCCTTGCTCACGTGCTTTACATGTGTCGACCAGTGCAGAGGGAAGATTTGTGCCGATGATCCAACCTTACAACGATCTGTTACTCTTTTATTGTAACCTGATTGACGCTGTGCGCGACGAAGCACCTACTTGCACAGTATTTTCTCTGTATATAGTCGTGTGGTATACTGTTTGTAGGAAGTATGTGCCTGTACTGTACGATAATGCTGAAAGCTACCACCTGTTTCGTTTGTTTAGATGGACTGTATTTTGCATGCGTTGTTTAAGAGTTTGTAAGAATGTTATACTGATTCTGAACTATCTTTCTTCAAAGAACGTCGGTGTTCCTTAGTACGCTAAACAAATCGGAAATAGTCAACATATTCTAACTATACCCGCTCAAAAGAGGAAAGGCCGCTGGACCTGATGGGATACCAGTTCGATTTTACACAGAATACGCGAAGGAACTTGCCCCCCTTTTTGCAGCGGTGTACCGTAGGTCTCTAGAAGAGCGTAGCGTTCCAAAGGATTCGAAAAGGGCATAGGTCATCCCCGTTATCAAGAAGGGACGTCGAACAGATGTGCAGAACTATAGACCTACATATCTAACGTCGATCAGCTGTAGAATTTTGGAACACGTATTATGTTCGACTATAATGACTTTATTGGCAACTAGGAATCTACTCTGTAGGGCCGGCCGAAGTGGCCGTGCGGTTAAGGCGCTGCAGTCTGGAACCGCAAGACCGCTACGGTCGCAGGTTCGAATCCTGCCTCGGGCATGGATGTTTGTGATGTCCTTAGGTTAGTTAGGTTTAACTAGTTCTAAGTTCTAAGGGACTAATGACCTCAGCAATTGAGTCCCATTGTGCTCAGAGCCATTTGAACCTTTTTTTTTACTCTGTAGGAATCAGCATGGGTTTCGAAAAAGACGATCGTGTGAAACCCAACTCGCGCTATTCGTCCACGAGAGTCAGAGGGCCATAGACACGGGTTCCCAGGTAGATGCCGTGTTTCTTGACTTACGCAAGGTGTTCGAAACAGTTCCCCACAGTCGTTTAATGAACAAAGTAAGAGCATATGGACTATCAGACCAATTGTGTGACTGGATTGAAGAGTTGCTAGATAACAGAACGCAGCATGTTATTCTCAATGGAGAGAAGTCTTCCGAAGTAAGAGCGATTTCAGGTCAGCCGCAGGGGATTGTCGTAGGGTCATTGCTATTCACAATATACACAAATGACCTTGTGGATAACATCGGAAGTTCACTGAGGCTTTTTACCGATGATGCTGTGGCACATCGAGAGGTTGTAACAATGGAAAATTGTACTGAAATGCAGGAGGATCTGCAACGAATTGACGCATGGTGCAGGGAATGGCAATTGAATCTCAATGTAAACAAGTGTAATGTGCTGCGAATACATAGAAAGAAATATCCTTTATCATTTAGCTACAATATAGCAGGTCATCAACTGGCAGCAGTTAATTCCATAAATTATCTGGGAGTAGCTATTAGGAGTGATTTAAAATGGAATGATCATATAAAGTTGATCGTCGGTAAAGCAGATACCAGACTGAGATTCATTGGAAGAATCCTAAGGAAATGCAATCCGAAAACAAAGAAAGTAGGTTACAGTACACTTGTTCGCCCACTGCTTGAATATTGCTCACCAGTGTGGGATCCGTACCAGATAGGGTTGATAGAAGAGATAGAGAAGATCCAACGGAGAGCAGCGCGCTTCGTTACAGGATCATTTAGCAATCGCGAAAGCGTTACGGAGATGATAGATAAACTCGAGTGGAAGACTTTGCAGGAGAGACGCTCAGTAGCTCGGTACGGGCTTTTGTTGAAGTTTCGAGAACATACCCTCACCGAGGAGTCAAGCAGTGTACTGCTCCCTCCTTCGTATATCTCGTGAAGAGACCATGAGGATAAAATCAAAGAGATTAGAGCCCACACAGAGGCATACCGACAATCTTTCTTTCCACGAACAATACGAGACTGGAATAGAAGGGACAACCGATAGAGGTACTCAAAGTACCCTCCGCCACACACCGCCCGGTGGCTTGCGGAGTATGGATGTAGATGTAGATGTCGATACTGATTCAGGGACGAGTTAACCATTCAGTCTTAGATCTTTCATGTCAACGGAGATAATTCTTTTAGGGGAATTTAATTAGGTGGCTAACAATATTCTTAGCCCACAAGCGAGCCATCTGCGCCGTATGTGGTGTTTATTCGCACACCATTTTTAGAATTCTATTTACCACGCCAGTCGTTTTCGTACTGCCCCACAGAAGCGTGATAGGACTACATTTGACACTGTGTTCCACTGCAGACGAGCATATGGAATAGGTTCACAGATATGTAAGTGTGTCGATGACCTCCTCAGCCTAACTCATAGAACTGCGAATGTTCACTATAAACAACAGTATCGTCAGGAGAGTCCCAGGGAAGTGTGAGAGGACTTTTCTACTTGACAGTCACGTCGACTGAACATCTAGGCGTAAAGTTCATGTTGTTGTTGTTGTGGTCTTCAGTCCTGAGACTGGTTTGATGCAGCTCTCCATGCTACTCTATCCTGTGCAAGCTTTTTCATCTCCCAGTACCTACTGCAACCTACATCCTTCTGAATCTGCTTAGTGTATTCATCTCTTGGTCTCCCCCTATGATTTTTACCCTCCACGCTGCCCTCCAATACTAAATTGGTGATCCCTTGATGCCTCAGAACATGTCCTACCAACCGATCCCTTCTTCTGGTCAAGTTGTGCCACAAACTTCTCTTCTCCCCAATCCTATTCAATACTTCCTCATTAGTTATGTGATCTACCCATCTAATCTTCAGCATTCTTCTGTAGCACCACATTTCGAAAGCTTCTATTCTCTTCTTGTCCAAACTATTTATCGTCCATGTTTCACTTCCATACATGGCTACACTCCATACGAATACTTTAAGAAATGACTTCCTGACACTTAAATCTATACTGGATGTTAACAAATTTCTCTTCTTCAGAAACGCTTTCCTTGCCATTGCCAGCCTACATTTTATATCCTCTCTACTTCGACCATCATCAGTTATTTTGCTCCCCAAATAGCAAAACTCCTTTACTACTTTAAGTGCCTCATTTCCTAATCTAATTCCCTCAGCATCACACGACTTAATTAGACTACATTCCATTATCCTTGTTTTGCTTTTGTTGATGTTCATCTTATATCCTCCTTTCAAGACACTGTCCATTCCATTCAACTGCTCTTCCAAGTCCTTTGCTGTCTCTGACAGAATTACAATGTCATCGGCGAACCTCAAAGTTTTTATTTCTTCTCCATGAATTTTATACCTACTCCGAATTTTTCTTTTGTTTCCTTTACTGCTTGCTCAATATACAGATTGAACAACATCGGGGACAGGCTACAACCCTGTCTTACTCCCTTCCCAACCACTGCTTCCCTTTCATGTCCCTCGACTCTTATAACTGCCATCTGCCTTCTGTACAAATTGTAAATAGCCTTTCGCTCCCTGTATTTTACCCCTGCCACCTTTAGAATTTGAAAGAGAGTATTCCAGTCAACATTGTCAAAAGCTTTCTCTAAGTCTACAAATGCTAGAAACGTAGGTTTGCCTTTCCTTAATCTTTCTTCTAAGATAAGTCGTAAGGTCAGTATTGCCTCACGTGTTCCAGTGTTTCTACGGAATCCAAACTGATCTTCCCCGAGGTTGGCTTCTACTAGTTTTTCCATTCGTCTGTAAAGAATTCGTGTTAGTATTTTGCAGCTGTGACTTATTAAGCTGATAGTTCGGTAATTTTCACATCTGTCAACACCTGCTTTCTTTGGGATTGGAATTATTATATTCTTCTTGAAGTCTGAGGGTATTTCGCCTGTTTCATACATCTTGCTCACCAGACGGTAGAGTTTTGTCAGGACTGGCTCTCCCACGGCCGTCAGTAGTTCCAATGGAATATTGTCTACTCCGGGGGCCTTGTTTCGACTCAGGTCTTTCAGTGCTCTATCAAACTCTTCACGCAGTATCATATCTCCCATTTCATCTTCATCTACATCCTCTTCCATTTCCATAATATTGTCCTCAAGTACATCGCCCTTGTATAGACCCTCTATATACTCCTTCCACCTTTCTGCTTTCCCTTCTTTGCTTAGAACTGGGTTTCCATCTGAGCTCTTGATATTCATACAAGTCGTTCTCTTATCTCCAAAGGTCTCTTTAATTTTCCTGTAGGCGGTATCTATCTTACCCCTAGTGAGATAGGCCTCTACATTCTTACATTTGTCCTCTAGCCATCCCTGCTTAGCCATTTTGCACTTCCTGTCGATCTCATTTTTGAGACGTTTGTATTCCTTTTTGCCTGTTTCACTTACTGCATTTTTATATTTTCTCCTTTCATCAATTAAATTCAATATTTCTTCTGTTACCCAAGGATTTCTATTAGCCCTCGTCTTTTTACCTACTTGATCCTCTGCTGCCTTCACTACTTCATCCCTCAAAGCTACCCATTCTTCTTCTACTGTATTTATTTCCCCCATTCCTGTCAATTGCTCCCTTATGCTCTCCCTGAATCTCTGTACAACCTCTGGTTCTTTTAGTTTATCCAGGTCCCATCTCCTTAAATTCCCACCTTTTTGCAGTTTCTTCAGTTTTAATCTACAGGTCATAACCAATAGATTGTGGTCAGAGTCCACATCTGCCCCTGGAAATGTCTTACAATTTAAAACCTGGTTCCTAAATCTCTGTCTTACCATTATATAATCTATCTGATACCTTTTAGTATCGCCAGGGTTCTTCCATGTATACAACCTTCTTTCATGATTCTTAAACCAAGTGTTAGTTATGATTATGTTGTGCTCTGTGCAAAATTCGACCAGGCGGCTTCCTCTTTCATTTCTGTCCCCCAATCCATATTCACCTACTATGTTTCCTTCTCTCCCTTTTCCTACACTCGAATTCTCATAAATTCTCATAATTCTCGTAAAGTTCATAAGCGACAGAAAATTGAACGAGCACGTAAGGATTGTAATAAGTAAGGCGAATGGACGACTTCGATTTGTTGAGAGAATTATGGGGAAATAAGGAGACTGTGTACAAAACACTGGTACGACCCAGTCTTGAGTACTGCTCGAGTGTTTGAGATTTCTACCAGATCGGATTGAAGGAAGATATCGAAGCAATTCAGAGGCAGGCTGCTAGATAGGTTACCTGCAGGTTCTAAGAACTCCCAAGTATTACGGTGATGCATCGGGAACAAAAATGGGAATCCGTGGCGGGAAGGCAACTTTCTTTTCCAGGAATAGTATCGAGAAAATTTAGAGAATCGTAATCTGAAGCCGACTGCATAATGATTTTACTGCCCCAACATACCGTTCGCGAAAAGACCACAAAGATTAGATGAAAGAAATTAGGGCCCGTACGGAGGCATACAGTTTGTCGTTTTGCGTTGCTCTGTTTGCGAGTGGAACAAGAAAGGAAATGGCTAGTAGTGGCACAGGATACTCTCTGCCACGCAGTATACTATAGGTTGCGCAGTATGCCTGTAGATGAAGATATAGATGACACATTTGTGATCGAAAATACGAACTCGTTAAAAGAAACGACGTCTAAGGCGCTGCAATCATGGATTGTGCGGCTGGTCCCGGCGGAGGTTCGAATCCTCTCACGGGCATGGGTGTGTGTGTTTGTCCTTAGGATAATTTAGGTTAAGTAGTGTGTAAGCTTAGGGACTGATGACCTTAGCAGTTAAGTCCAATAAGATTTGACACACATTTTTGAACAAAAGAAACGACAACATTAATTGACCGAACAAAAGACATACCAGTGACGTCTACATTGGAAGCAAATCACAGTATTATTGAAAAATGTGTGTAGTACTCTGCAATACAGATTTCCAGTAGGCTTTCACGAAAGTTTTAGGCTTCACATGTGTTCTAACTACTGATCCAGATGGCACAGTGCTAAGCACACTGGACTCTCTTTCGGGATTTTCCGGCGATTCGGATTTAGGTTCAAAATGGCTCTGAGCACTATGGGACTTAACATCTCTGGTCATCAGTCCCCTAGAACTTAGAACTACTCAAACATAACTAACCTAAGGACAGCACACAACACCCAGTCATCACGAGGCAGAGAAAAATCCCTGACCCCGCCGGGAATCGAACCCGGGAGATTTAGGTTCTCTAAAACCAAATTAATAAAATGCCCTGGTGGTTCCCTTGAGAAGGACATGGCCACTATCCTTCACCAATCTTTCCTAATTCGAGCATCACGTCTCTAATGACGCCAGCATCAACAGGCCTTTAAAAACCGTAACCTTTTCTCTACTACTTTCAAACCAAAAGTGAAGTCATTTCTCTAGTAGTCTCCATGCATGTCACTCAGGCATATTTTAGATACACTTGGTTCGTGCTAATTTTTATTGATCAAATAAATGCAAAGTATGCAGACACTACTCTTGTATGAATTCTTAATTTGTTGTTTGATATTCATGATTAGATGAATCAGGCTTGCTTCGTCGTCTAGCCTTCTAGCTTCAATTTTCCATAATTTTTCGTTTTCAGTGTTCAGTATCTTTATCGTTCTTAACCTTCTTTTCATTTTTGTATTTTGTTGTATTACGTTTGAGCGTATGAATCACTTGCCACAAACTAAACGCATTATACATGAACCAAATAATTACGCTGTTGCATCATCTATGACATACAAGTTGTTTCAGAAGGAACAGTAAATATTTCAGGAATTGGTGGTGTAGACTTGTTGGAATGAAACATTCTATATCACATGTAAGCAAATTTATTGTTTACAGAGACACAGCACGCAATAAAGAGTAGTTTTCATTTACCGTATTGGTACTTCCGTTACTATGGGTTTATTTATCGATTGTCAATTTTGTTTTGAAGATCAAGTTGTGAAGTTGCTCTTCAGTTTACATAATTAAATTTTTCAACTGCGTTCGTGGTTATGATTCGGTGTCCAATTCTAATGTATAACCACGCCACAATATTTGCAAATGCTGAGAATGCTGATAAGATATTTGCGTATGAGTTTTGTGACGGAAACGTTGCTGCTGCTGCTTGTAGAGAATCGATAGACGACAGCCGAGTGCCAGTTTAAAGACAGCTTCCTCTTTTCATTAAACTGAAAGATATTGGTGCAGTGTGCAGTAAACATATCTCATCTGAATGTGCAAATGAACAGTGTGTGGATGGAGTAGAAGACGTTATTCAGTTGACAGAAGATAGTGATTCAACAAACATAAACAGAATAACTACATGCATCGCCGTACCACATGCAAAAATATGGCAGACGTTACGTATGCACAGCTTTTACCCTTATTATTTACAGTGGATTCAACACCTTCGAGAAGGAGATGAAAGTAGACGGTTGGAATTTTGTCGATGACTAATTGTAAATCGTTGAGTTAACCCATTAATACTGTGCACTGATGTGGCCACTTTTAGTCGTGACTGTGTGACTCACACCCGTAACTCACTTCGGCGGTTCGAAGAAAACCCTCATGCCCTTCTGTAGACACATTTTCAGACGCTTCTCTGTGAATGTGTGGTGTGCTATGATAGACAATCAGTTGGTTGTACCTCTTGTGTTACCGCGTCATACAGGCTTTCTCCAAAACGAATTAGAAGCGGTTCTTCTCACTACAAGAATGGCTATGTTGTTGCAGCGTGACAGGGCTCATACGCTCTGTGTTCGTCAAGCGACACGTGATCTAAACTTAAAAATACCCGGGGAGATATATCGGCAAAAATGCTCAAGTTTCTTAGCCACCAAAGATCACAGACCTCACCTAGTCAGACTTCTGCATGTGGGTATGGCTGTAAGGCGACGTCTATAAAGAAAAAGTCAACACAAGACACGAATTGATTTTTCAGATTATAAATGGTGCCGCCCTCATGAAATAATGCCAAGACAACCTCAGGCTAAACGCCGTGTTGTCAAAGAGAATTAGAAACTGCATTGAAGTAGGAAGTGAATTAATAAATAAAACAAACGTTATTAAAATTCTACACTTTTGTTCTTCAAGTCCACATATTTACAGCACTCTGCCGTTCGAGGTCTCCAAATGTGGCTGTGTGTAACGTAACTATGCCGCTGCATGAGAAACAGCGTGCTGTAATCGTGTTTCAAATTCGAAGAGTTCGTCCACACCTTGAGCATCCTCTCCTTCAGCATGGCAATCCCAGGTCACACAGGAGCGCTACATTTACAACAATCCGTCGTCGATCATCCTGCAGACAGTCCTGACTTGGCCCCATCCGATTTTCACCTCCTTTTCAAAACTAAGAACAGCTTCGGGGACTTTATTCTGATGGCGATGAAGCGGTGCAAGCCGACGTGTGGTTGCAGCTCCATCAACAACGTCAAACGTTCTACAGTGACAGTAACAACAAACTGGTCTCTCGTTGGGAGAAATGTGTTCGTCGCCAGGTTGACTATGATGAGAAATACATGTATAGACATGAAGGATAAGGATGTAGAATGATAATAACCTCTGTTTTATTTAAAAACGCTGTAAGAGTTTTCACACAAAAAATGCGGAGGCAATTTTCAGCAAGTCCTGGTATGAAATTATTATTTTCGTGAAGATAAAATCTTATGGGTTGTCAGGCAGCGTCGTATGTCTTTTGTATGATCGACGTTTCGACCCGTCTACTGGGATCATCTTCGGGATTTTGTGGTGTCCACGGTTGACCGTACGCTGTCAAAGACTAGTGTCGTGTTCTCTTGTAAAGGAGGAGTACTGCCGCGCTGATGTTCGACAAATCGGGTTACTGGATAAAATTCCTGTGACTACTATTGGTGGACCATCGTCACTGGATAGTTATTGAAATTTCCCTCGCTAAAGCTGAAGAAAGAGGATTACTGTCTAAAATTCATGTAGCTATCATTGGTGAGCCAACGTCATTGGATAGAAAGGGTTTTTTACCCCACTTAAGCCAAAGAAAAATCATTGGTTAAAATTATTCCTGCTGCATTGGATAGAAGCGAAACGGGCAGAGCAAGAGAGGGAGAATGTTTATCGAAAACGTTATTGTCCACACGGATGTCTTGGTGTTGGATAGACTACTTTTTACAACACGAAATGATGAGACGGATCACTGACCATAAAACGTGGTAGCCGCGTTTGTGGGAACCCGACCGCTTCATTTGGCAATCTCATTTCCCAGAATGAGGAGCGGGTCAGTAGCGCCGCGGAGGTCAGGCTGGGGCTCTGCATCGAGCCCGCAGGCGGCGCGCCTCAATAGGCCGGCCTTCGCTTCGTCAAGTGGCTGACGCAGCTCGCCGCTGTACAGCATCTATCTGCCCGCCACAGGAGGCGGCCGCCGCAGCCGCCAGCTCACGTGTCTCTCGCGGCACGTCAGCCACACACTAGATGCTGAAACGAGGTCTATACAAGCGGATTCACACTTGAAGAAACAACATACACCCGGGTGACAAAAGTAATGGGACAGCGATATGCACAGATATACAGGGTGGTCATTGATAGTGAAATAAGCATCAAACGAAAAAACTACAAAGAACGAAACTCGTCTAGCCGAAGGGGGAAACCAGGTGGCGCTATGGTTGGCCCGCTAGATGGCGCTGCCATAGGTCAAACGGTATAAACTGCGTTTTTTAAACAGGAACCCCCATTTTTATTACTTATCCGTGTAGTACGTAAAGAAATATGAATGTTTTAGTTGGACCACTTTTTTCGCTTTGTGATAGTTGGCGCTGTAATAGTCACAAACGTATAAGTACGTGGTATCAGGTAACATTCCGCCAGTGCGGACGGTATTTGCTTCGTGAGACATTACCCGTGTTAAAATGGACCGTTTACCAATTGCGGAAAAGATTGATATCGTGTTGATGTATGGCTATTGTGATCAAAATGCCCAACGGGCGTGTGCTATGTATGCTGCTCGGTATCCTGGACGACATCATCCAAGTGTCCAGACCGTTCGCCGGATAATTACGTTATTTAAGGAAACAGGAAGTGCTCAGCCACATGTGAAACGTCAACCGCGACCTCCAACAAATGATGATGCCCAAGTAGGTGTTTTAGCTGCTGTCGCGGCTAATCCGCACATCAGTAGCAGACAAATTGCGCGAGAATCGGGAATCTCAAAATCGTCGTTGTTCAGAATGCTACATCAACATCGGTTGCACCCGTACCATATTTCTATGCACCAGGAATTGCATGGCGACGACTTTGAACGTCGTGTACAGTTCTGCCACTGGGCACTAGAGAAACTACGCGACGATGACAGATTTTTTGCACGCGTTCTATTTAGCGACGAAGTGTCATTCACCAACAGCGGTAACATAAACCGGCATAATATGCACTATTGGGCAACGGAAAATCCACGACGGCTGCGACAAGTGGAACATCAGCGACCTTGGGGGGTTAATGTATGATGTGGCATTATGGGAGGAAGGATAATTGGCCCCCATTTTATCGATGGCAATCTAAATGGTGCAATGTATGCTGATTTCCTACGTAACGTTCTACCGATGTTACTACAAGATGTTTCACTGCATGACAGAATGGCGATGTACTTTCAACATGATGGATGTCCCGCACATAGCTCGCGTGCGGTTGAAGCAGTATTGAATAGCATATTTCATGACAGGTGGAATTGGTCGCCGAAGCACCATACCGTGGCCCGCACATTCACCGGATCTGACGTCCCCGGATTTCTTTCTGTGGGGAAAGTTCAAGGATATTTGCTACCCTGACAACATGCGTCAACGCATTGTCAGTGCATGTGCGAACATTACGGAAGGCGAACTACTCGCTGTTGAGAGGAATGTCGTTACACATATTGCCAAATGCACTGAAATTGACGGACATCATTTTGAGCATTTATTGCATTAATGTGTTATTTACAGGTAATCACGCTGTAACAGCATGCGTTCTCAGAAAGGTACATGTATGACATTGGAACAGCCGAAATAAAATGTTCAAACGTACGTACGTTCTGTATTTTAATTTAAAAAACCTACCTGTTACCAACTGCTCGTCTAAAATTGTGAGCCATATGTTTGTGACTATTACAGCGCCATCTATTACAAAACGAAAACAGTGGTCCAACTAAAACATTCATATTTCTTTACGTACTACACGAATATGTAATAAAAAATGGGGGTTCCTGTTTTTAAAAACGCAGTTGACATCCGTTTGACCTATGGCAGCACCATAGCGCCAACTGGTTTCCCCCTTCAAGCTAGAAAAGTTTCGATCCTTGTAGTTTTTTCGTTTGACGCTTATTTCGTGAGATATTTGGCCCGGTCACGATCAATGGACCACCCTGTATACAAATGGCGGTAGTATCACGTACACAAGGTACAAAAGGTTAGTGCATTTGCGGAGCGGCAATTTTTTCACAGGTGATTCGTGTGAAAAGGTTTCCATAGTGATTATGGCCGCACGACAGGAATTAACAGACTTTGAACGCGGAATGCAAGTTGGAGCTAGATAGGTGGGACATTCCGTTTCGGAAATAGCAGTATTCCGAGATCTACAGTGTCAAAGTCCGCTCAGAATAACAAATTCCTGGCAGTACCTCTCACCATGAGCAACTGAGTGACCGACGGCCTCCACTTCACGACGGAGAGCAGCGACATTTTGCGTATAGTTCTCAGTGCTAACAGACAAGCAACACGGCATTAAACGCTTAAGAAATTCAATGTGGGACGTACGACGAACGTATCCGTCAGGACAGTAGGGCGAAGTATGGCGTCAATGGGCTATGGCAGCAGACGACCGACGCGAGTGCCTTTGCTAACAGCGGAAATCACCTGCAGCACCTATCCCGGACACGTGACCATATCGGTTGGACCCTACACGACCGGAAAACCGTGGCCTGGTCTGATGAGTCCTCGTTTCAGTTGGTAAGAGCTGATGGTAGCGTTCGAATGTGCTGCTGACCTCACAAAGCCACCGACCTACGTTGTGAACAAGGCACTGTACAAGTTGATGGTGGCTCTGTAGTGGTGTGGGCTGTCTTTACATGGAATGCACTGGGTCCTCTAGTCCAAACGAACAGATCATTGACTGGAAATGGTTATGTTCTGCTACTTGGAGAGCATTTTCAGCTAATCATGGACTTCATTTTCGCAACCAACGATGCAGTTTTTATGGATGACAATGCGCCATGTCACCGGTGCCGCAATAGTTCGCGATTGGTTTCAAAATCATTCTGAACCATTAAAGCGAATGAATGGCTACCCATCGAGCATTTATGGTACATAATCTAGAGGTCAGTTCGTGCACAAAATCCACACCGGCAACACATTCGCAATTATGGACGGCTATAGATTCAACAAGGCTCAGTATTTCTACAGGGGATTTGTACCTTGTTGTTCAGTCCATGCCCCGTCGAGTTACTGGACTGTACTGGAGGTCCGATACGGCGTTGGGAGATATTTCAAGACTTAAGTGACCTCAGTGAAATGTTATCGCTGCCAGAAACATGGCGTTTATTGTTTCATAGTGGGATAGCCACCGCTCGCCGTTAGTGCGTACTCTAGCACCACTTTTAAATCACAAACGAAATTATGGGGCAATTTTTTTTCTTCAGACAAAGTTTTAAATTCAAAAGAATAAAAAAGTTCAACCATAGGTACCTAAATACCAATGCATATTTTGTATAAGAGGAACCTGAGAGGCTAGCCACCTTCTACTTTATCTTGTTTTTGTCAAGCTGATGTTTCAGCTTCAACTGTATTTCTGTTTTTACTTATCTTTCTCAGTCTGATTGTGGCAGAAGCAACATGTAAGTCACGTGTACTGTCCGCTTATGGACTAATATGTTAAAACTTAAGTTTTAAACTCGGCTGCTTAGTTCAGTGACCGTTTACAAATTAAAGTTAAAGCAATTGCAGCCCTTGGTCACAAAATTTAACTCTTTTGACCAGGTTTCAACACTTCTATGAGTGCCTGCATCAGAAATTAACAATTCAAAAAAATGTTCGAATGTGTGTGAAATCTTATGGGACTTAACTGCTAAGGTCATCAGTCCCTAAGCTTACACACTACTTAACCTAAATTATCCTAAGGACAAACACACACACCCATGCCCGAGGGAGGACTCGAACCTCCGCCGGGACCAGCCGCACAGTCCTTGACTGTAGCGCCTGAGACTGCTCGGCTAATCCCGTGAGGCATTAAATATTCAAATTGGCCTATAACATAAGTACAAATTTACGGGAAAATTTTTTTATATAAAAGTGTAAGTACTGACTAACAGTACAAGAAAGAAACAGTACACGAAAGCCCATAGTGGATCGCCCTCCATGTATTCTTTTTAAATTTTTGTGACTTAAGCCTTTCTCGCTTGATATTTATCGTATACGTGACATCTCAGTACTGTTTCTTTCCTGTACTGTTAGTCAGTACTTGCACTTTTACGTAAATAAAAAATTCCCATAAATTTGTACTTATAGGCCAATTTTAATATTTAATTTCTGATGAAGGCACTCATAGAAATGCTTAAATGAATTAAATTTTGTGACCGAGGGCTATAATTGCCTTAACTTTAAAATTTAAGTATCTAACTGTGGTTCATTCAGTAGCATCAGAAGTAATACCTCACCTAAAATAATATTTTTGGACTTAATGTATTATTTATGATTTTCAGAGGTCGTCTTCAAAACACTGGAGCTGGATTGTTCAATGACCAAACGTTCGAGCTTCTTGGATGCTCTTTCGTCAGTCATTCTAGAACGAACCTATCTTCGTCAATATCAAAGCCCGATTATCTATATCACTACATTTTCCAGGTTTGATTTAACTTTTACGATCGAGTGTCACTGAACGGTGACGGCAGATAACCAAAAATGCATTAGGATGAGAAATATTCTTTTTTTGCCATGAGAATTATCATATATATCTCTTTATTTATTCAAATCACAAAAGGTTGCTTATAAGAGATATTAAGGCAATTTATAAGCCAAAAAGATAATCCCACCGCTCTTGGAATGTGCATGGAGACTCGACAAAATACGCAGGCGAAACTTGGATTCATACGCATATCTCATTGTCGTCCACTGGAAGGATTGTTCCATTGTAGAACTTTCTCTACCGTCAGCGCAAATTTCAGTGCCATTACTTATTCCAAATAACCAATGATTCTATTTGATTACGGTAATTTTGTAACATAATGTATGACTTAACTAACGAATGATTTCAGAATGTCCTTACGTGTTCTTCAGTAAAACCTCGTGTCGGAATTAATGTGAGCAGATTTATGAGATATGGTAGCCGCCCTTTCTTAAGTCGAATGAAAAAAGCATTCCTTGTAACTTAGCAAATTTGTCCATTCGATGTAGTTATGGGCCCGATATTTCTCTGAAGCGACATTTCCTACCGGTGAGTTATATTACAACGTTAAAAGGCATAGAGATTAATAACAAACTAAAAATTGACCTCACTCCATAGTATAAGTAATAAAGCTGAAAATATACATAAACTTAAAAAGACTCCTAAATCAATGGCAGCAATATCAATCTCCGAAACAAAGACCACTTCTAGTAACAATATTTGCTATTGGTGTCCTGAAAAATAGGTTTAGCTTCCATTTTACGTGCAAGAAACTAGTTCGTTTCCAAAATAATGTCAAAATACTTCTCTCACATTCACCAATAAATACCTTTATTTTCGTACTTTCCACTAAATTAGTAATGTAAACTAAAATCTGTATGGATGATCTAAAGCGACTGATATTAGTATCGACCTCTTTCCGTTTCATATCCATAGTCCCCTGATTTTGAGCTAATAATTTCCTTACATCAAATGACGAACTTCTGTATATTGTACTTTGAGTGAATCGTGGAAATCCCTCCTTTCGTATGGTTCATTAATGTTGGATTTTAGTTGAAAAGGGGGCGACAGACGCAGTGCTATTAACGGAACGCGTGCTTTTTTGAGCATTTTTTGTCTAATGTCAACGTCAAGGAGTCAGACCGAAAGTAGGAGAAGAATTCTCTTTGCACAGATTAAAGTGACAACCTTTTTCTATTTGCAGGCGGATTTTTGTTACTTTCTGATCACTCGTTTCATCACTATAACGTCAAAAGGAAGACGCTGCGATGGAGCTTAGGCTACCATTATAAGTACTCCTGTGGAGAAAGCGCGGGAGTAAAGGTTTTGTTGCTTACGTTTTGTGTAATTGCTAATGAATACTCCCCGTGTTTGTCAGTTAAGAGTTTGAAAAGCAGTTGCATTAGTAGCTGCAGCCTGTGCGAGGCTGTACTGTAGTATATTTATCATACCAGTGCACCGCCACTGTTGCAATGCGTGATAAGCACCTATTCACTAACGAAGGATGGCAGCTTCGGATTCTCATTGGAATAAAGTTCTGCCGAATTGAATTTTTGTTGAAAAAAAATGGCTCTGAGCACTATGGGACTTGACTTCTGAGGTCATCAGTCCCTTAGAACTTAGAACTACTTAAACCTAACTAACCTAAGGACATCACACATATCCATGCCCGAGGCAGGATTCGAACCTGCGACCGTAGCGGTCACGCGGTTCCAGACTGTAACGCCTAGAGCCTGTCGGCCACTCCAGCCGGCTTAGTTGAAAATAGCAGGCAATAAAATGGGGAACTGCAAGTCAATATTTAATATAGAAGCCACTCTCAATTAATGAATAACGAAATAATCCAGTAAAATAAAAATCGATTAGTTCGAATAAATTATGCAAGAAGGAATGCTGAATGAAATAACTTAATAAAATGTTCCGAGCTGTAATGTCGTGGTCGAAGGGATTTGCCGTAAGGATCCAACGTTTCCTCCCAGTGTGCTGAGGACATTTTCAAGGGGACTCGTAGCTTCTTTGACTGAAGGATTCACAACCTGGCTCGCTACTGATCCCAGCAAGCCGGCCGAAGTGGCCGTGCGGTTAAAGGCGCTGCAGTCTGGAACCGCAAGACCGCTACGGTCGCAGGTTCGAATCCTGCCTCGGGCATGGATGTTTGTGATGTCCTTAGGTTAGTTAGGTTTAACTAGTTCTAAGTTCTAGGGGACTAATGACCTCAGCAGTTGAGTCCCATAGTGCTCAGAGCCATTTTTGATCCCAGCAAAATTCCGCTTTCGCGCAGCGGCGTGACGTCACGTCCTGCGTGCGCCAGCGCAACTGGGCGTTGTCGACTGCCGTCCGCTGTTGCTATCATCCCATCGTGGAAGGCTGGTACACGTCTTCCTCACCACGGAATCAATGTGTCATTCAGTTTCACGTCCTTCTCCTTCTTATTCAAATTCCTGGGGTGTTTTACAATCTCTATCGCCTCTCTGCACAACCTTCCATGGTATCCGCTTGTGGCTACCAGTACTTGTGACCTGTCAAAATGAATGAGGTTGTCAAAAATGGCTCTGAGCACTATGGGACTTAACAGCTGTGGTCATCAGTCCCCTAGAACTTAGAACTAGTTAAACCTAACTAACCTAAGGACATCACACACATCCATGCCCGAGGCAGGATTCGAACCTGAGTTCGTAGCAGTCGCGCGGTTCCGGACTGCGCGCCTAGAACCGAGTACCACCGCGGCCGTCGAATGAGGTTGTCTCCTAGCTGCAAAGCATGTTTCGCAACATCTGATCTATCAGTCTCCCCTCTTCTGCAATTTCCCTCGTGCTCTTCTAGTCGTTTTCTGACCGTTCTTTTTGTAGTACCCACGTACGCTTCCCCACAACTACACCGAATCCTATAAATTCCAGATTTATCCAGCGGTTGGCGAGCAGCCTTGGCTGATTTTAGGTGACCTTGCGTCTTCCTGGTGGGTTTCTAGATTACCTCGATGTTCCGCTTTTTCAAGATTTTTCTGTATGGTCAGTCACGTCAGGAAAACTTTCGATTCCACCGGCGGTTGAGCATTGTTATGATTTCTATGCGTTGGTTTTAATGCTCTTTTCAGCTCAGCGGACGAATAACCCTTCTTGACCAATGCACTGGTGAGATGACTGAATTCTACGCCAAGCAGCTCTAGTTCGCAGATTTTCCTTGCCCTGTCTGCCAACGTTCTGATGATGACTCGCTTCTGTTGTGGGTGGTGGTGCGAATCCCGGTGTAGGTAAAGGTCTGTGTGCGTGGGTTTTCGGTAACCCGTGTGGCTCAAGTTACCATCTTCTTTCTTAAAAACTAGCACATCAAGAAAATTTAACCTTCCACCTGCCTCCTCCTCCACGGTAAAATTAATCTTCGGACTGATCCCAATGATGTTTGTGGAACGTACTGGAACCAAATATCCACTTTCTTGTTCTCAGATTCCTGTGCCTACTCCTCGAATTTTTCCATAAAGAAGTTGGCTAACGTCCGTTCGTCATAGAAATGCAAAAGAAAATAAATTAAACACGTCATATTAGCGCTTTATCCAGATTTAAGTGTATAAAAAGCGTTATAGCTATGAAAGGCAAATAACACAGCTTGCAATTACACTTTTCGCCTTGTTCGTTCGTACCGCCATTAGGCGAATTGTGGCGTTCTACATCCGCCATTTTTACCACAAAATGACTTATCGGAAAGCAACGAAAATTCGCCTATAAGTAAAGAATGTTGTTTCTTTAAACTATGCAAAGGAAATTGTGAATGTAATTAGGGACTAGCTTTTTTGGCTCCGTAAACTTGATACTCGATGGAAAATACTCGAAAACGCAAACATTTTAATTAAACATTACCGCATATGTGAGCCCATTTTCTATTAAAATGTAATGTACGTACACCAAATAAATGTAAACATGTCCATAATTCCGGAAAGGTAAAACACATCGATGTTCGTCAAGCGATAAAACTATGATATGTGTTTAAAGTCAGGAGTCAGTCGTTATGAAATGAGCAGTACGGTGATTGATGAGAGCCTCTGAAAATTTTAAATGAATCGAACTCGCAGTCGGTGCAATGAACTCGTCGTCGTCGTCGGCTGATACTCGTGTCCGAGTTTTCATTTCTCTCCTGAGATTTCCCTTGTCACGGTTCAGGCGTGGAAGTGTCGTTGATGGCTTAGCAATCCAATCCTAGCGTGGAACAGGCGGCCACAGACATTACAGCTGATGGAAGGTGGAGGACGTGGCTGAGCCTGGAGGAGTTTACGTCTCTGGCGTTTGTCATTCTCCATTCTTCGACGTTCCAGCTCAAAGTTTTGAAGAGCATTTGAGGTAACTGAGCGCCAGCGACTTCGGTCTTCTGCTGTTGTGGACCAGTTACTCGGATCGATGTTCAAGTTTTTCAGATTTTTCTTGTACTGATCCTTATAACGTTTGAGAGGGGCACCTCGTGGCCTTTTACCTGTGCTCACTTCGCTGTACAGCATTTGGCGTGGAAGTCTGTCATTTTTCATCCGCTGGACATGTCCGACCCATCTGAGTTGATGCCCAATGATAAGAGCTTCCATGCTATGCATTTTTGCTCTCTCTAGAACAGCCGTGTTGGATATGAAGTCATCCCATTTTAGGTTCATGATATATCTTAGCTTCTGTTGGTTGAAGCGTTCTAGTTTCTTCAGATCGCAGCGATACAACGTCCAGGTTTCGCAACCATATAGCAGGGTGGAAATGACTACAGCTTTGTACACCATCAGTTTGGTGTACAGTGTTAGGTCTTTATTCAGGAAGACACGCTTTGTAAGACGACCAAATGCTACATGTGCAGCACGTATTCTATTCTCCACTTCTTTTCCAGATGAGCAGTTGGATGACAGTATGCTTCCCAGGTAGAGGAAATGGTCCACTTGTTCCAGGAGTGTATCATAGATGGATATGCTGAAGTCAGGAACGGAGGAGCCAGGAGTTGGCTGCGCCATCACCTTTGTCTTTGAAATATTGATGGAGAGACCAAATCGTTCGTACGCCCTGCTGAAAGAATCAACTGACAGCTGCAACTCTGCAGGTGAATGAGCTGGAGAGGCATTGTCATCAGCATACTGCAGCTCTGTCACACGAGTGGTACTGGTGAACCTTTTTGAATGGAGTCTGGACTGGTTGAATAATCCTCCATCAAACCTGTACTTTAGTTCTATTCCTGCATTGTTTACGGTTGTCTCGTAAAGCATAGCTGCCAGATACAATGCAAATAATGTAGGTGCAAGAACGCATCCTTGTTTAAGCCCACTTGTTATTGGGAATTCACCAGTCATTTCATTCTGGCAGAGGACCTGTCCAGTCATATCAACGTGGAGAGCTTCAATCAGGTCAACAAAATGTTCAGGGCAGCCGAAGCGTTTTAAGACCATCCACATGGCTTATCTGGGAACTGTATCAAAGGCCTTTTCTAGATCGTAGAAAACAAGTAGTAAAGGCTTTTGCTGTTCTCTGCACTTCTCCTGTAGTTGTCGTGCACAGAAGATCATGTCAATTGTCCCTCTTGAAGGTCGAAACCCGTATTGAGACTCAGGTAGTATAGTCTCTGAAAGTGTCTGGAGGCGATTTAAAAGGATTCTTGCAAAAAATTTTTCCAGTGACAGAGAGTAGAGATATTCCCCGGTAGTTACCACAGACGCTTTTGTCGCCCTTTTTGAAGATGGTGACAATTGTGGAGTTCTTCAAGTCAGCTGGTACCTTGCGGGTTTCCCACATTAATATAATAAGTGAGAAGAGTCTAGTTTTTAGAGGCAAGCCGCCACCCTCAATAAGCTCCATCGGGATGCTGTCAGGTCCAGGAGCCTTCCCAGGTTTCACACTCTTGAGTGCCTTGCAAAATTCTTGAAAAGTTGGAGGATCAGCCAGACAGGGTTTTGGAGGGTGCTGTGGGACATTTTTGAGAAAATCTCCAGCGGCAGTAGAAGGGCTGTTTAACAGTGAGCTGAAGTGCTCTTTCCAACGATTTAAGATGTCCTGACTTTCAGTAAGAATGGTGGAGTTGTCAGCAGCTTTAAGTGCTCCTGATGATGAGCGGATAGGTCCATACAGCTCTTTAATACCAGCATAAAAGCCACGCAGGTTTCTTGCATCAGAAAGATTTTGGAGTTCTGTGGCTTTCTGTTGCCACCATTTGTTCTTGATTACTCGTATTTCACTTTGACATTTCTGCTTGAGTTCTAGAAAGTGTGCTTTCTTTTCTGCGCAGGATGGATCTTGAGCAAGGGATAGGTAAGCATCCCGCTTTGCATTGATGATGGCTTGGATTTCTCCGTGGTTGTCATCAAACCAGTCACTTCTTTTCCGTGCACTACAACCAACAACATTCTCAGCAGTTTCTTTGATGATGTTCTTTAATGTGGTCCATTCTTGTTCGACGTCATCTGTGGTTGCTGGAGCTTTGTTAAGTTGTTCGGACAGTATGTCTTGGAAGTGTGAGCGAACATTTTTGTTGTTCAGGTTGTTTATGTTGAATTTTCTGCGTGGTGGGTTTGAAAAGTGGGATCGTGGCTTGCAATACTTTGGTACTCTCAAACGGCTGACTAAAAGTCTATGGTCCGTCCAGCACTCATCGATGTTTAGTGCTGCTTTTGTGATGAGAATGTCTTTCTTGTCACGCTGTCGCGTAATAACGTAGTCTATAAGATGCCAATGTTTGGAGCGTGGGTGCATCCATGTGGTCTTATAGCGGTTACGCAAACGGAATTGGGTATTGGAGATGAAAAGCTCGTGCTCAGCACACAGACCAAGAAGTAGCAACCCATTTGCATTGCAGTTTCCCACCCCTTGTTTACCCATGACATCTCTCCAAAAACGGTTGTCCCTTCCCACTCTGGCATTGAAATCACCAAGTAAAATTAATTTATCTTGAATGGGTATTTTAGAGAGAGTACTGTTCAGTTGGTGGTAGAACTGATTCTTTGTGTCTTCATCACTGTCTAAAGTAGGAGCATATGCAGAGACGAAGGTGATGAATCTGTCTGAACCAATGGGTACTCTAAGAGTCATCAGTCTTTCATTAATTGAGACAGGTGTAAGTCGAAGATCTTTCACTATTTTATTTTTTACGGCAAATCCTGCACCATGGATGCGTGGTTCTCCTGCATCCTTTCCCTTCCAGAAGATGGTGTACCCTGAACGTACCTCACTAATGTGTCCCTCACCTGAGAGTCTTGTCTCACTCAAGGCAGCAATGTCTATATCTAGACGGGCTAGTTCTTGGGTGATAAGAGCAGTTCTTCTCTCTGGTCTGTAATTGTTCACGTCCAGGAGGATCCTGACATTCCATGTCCCTATTGTCATAATCATTTCATTCTTCTTTTGTTTACGTCCGCAGTATAAGGAGTGACCTACTGGGTGCGGATTCCCAGCCCGGTTCAAGTGTGACTTCCGATGTTTAGCCCACATTTTCTAGGGCCTTCCCCATTCAGGGTGGGCAGCGGTCATCCTAAATAGGCCTGCCCAGTCGCAGGTGCAGGACCGGATTCCCGAGTAGTCACACGGGTTCTCAGGAAGGCGACCATCACACACCTGCCGCCAGTGTGCAGGTCCAGACTAGTAGCTTCCAGCCTCACTCGGAGCCTGCTACCATCGTCCTTATCCCATCGCCATTGGTCTTTAGAGAAAATGACAGGAGAAATTGCCATTTGCGTGAGTTTGTTTAAGGTGGATTACAGCTTGCGAGGAAGTGACCCACACACTATGATTCTGGAACAATTCATCACGGCACATATGTATGTGACATGTGACTTCCGGTACCAGAACTGCAACGAACTGCCGCGAGCTCAATGATGGCTGAGCGGCGCCTTTACAGCCAGTTCGTCTGGCATGACCTCTTCCGCCTCCACGATCTTTGAGAACCTGGGATATAAGATTCTTCTTCCGCTCGCTTCGCCGTTGGGTCGGAGGGTAGATAATAGATACTAGAGAGGAAAGTGAAAGACACCCTTGGGCCTCGGAAACCTAATACCGTTGGGGTCGAAGAAACCAATGAACTAAACACGCAAGAAATAACTTTCATAGATACTACTCTTTCCGAAACATTTCGTCTTTAAGAGAGCGCAATCTGGAGCCTGTTGAGTACTATGGAGTGAATTTGAGACCTTCAGATTCTTCTCACCAACGACTTTATGTGGCTTTTCCAAGGCTGAATTCACCCCAGGCTTCAGCTCGTACAGCTGGCAGGGGGAGGGGGGGGGGGCGGGGGTTAGGGACCAATAACACAGTCTACACTCATGTTTAGGGTCAAATTAATATTATAAGGAATTTGGAAGAGATATTACTTCTTAATTTCATTGCTGTACTTATACACAGAAAAGTGTAGGAATTATTATTTTATTAATTATACAAATAGACGGAACTGCTCTATATTATCTTAGTGCCCACTCTAACCTGGTTAGTTATTCATCTCGTTCTCATATTAGATATAAAACGGATCCAATCTATTTATAATCACTGCCGTTGTGCAACACTTATGTGCAACAAAGCAGTGGTTGGGTGCCGCTAGAGTTCACAAGAGTCGGGGTGGACGGCTTTAAGACGACCGATTGTATCGTTCGTTTCAACGGCCTGAAGCCTGAGGCCTGAAGCACGTCAAATTACACTCTGAATTTGACCGGAATTTTGCTTACGTAACCTGTACTTCCCAACCGCGCCAACGAGTCTCTCTGGTCCCCGCGCCATCCTTTGTCAATGGAATTAGCATTATGCGGAGGGGCACGGGGTCAGAATATGGCTCTCCCAGCCGTTGCCAATTTTCCGGACCTAGGAGCCGTAACCTCGCAATCAAGTGGCTCCTGAATTGGCCTCAGGAAACTGGGTGGACCCCGTTCCGGTCCCCCCCACCTCTGAATAGAACCATTCCATGGCCACTGTTCGCTTTTCGTTTGATTGCCCCTCATATGATTCTATCACTTTGGAGATGTACGTCTATGCAACGACAAGGAATGTTTTTTTTTTTTTTAATGACGTACCCGTTCGTTTATTTTTATTTAAGAATCATGCTTAGTGCTACATTTGTTATCTGTAGGTAATAATGGCTCAAATGGCTCTGAGCACTATGGGACTTAACTTCTGAGGTCATCAGTCCCCTAGAAGTCAGAACTACTTAAACCTAACTAACCTAAGGACATCACACACATCCACGCCCAAGGCAGGATTCGAACCTGCGACCGTAGCGGTCTCGCGGTTCCAGACTGAAGCGCCTATAACCGCTCGGCCACACCGGCCGGCTGTAGATAATAGCTGCATTACATAATGTTTCAGGATATGTTATTACAATGTGTTACAGTTTCAGTTCTTCTCTTGTTGTTAGGTAAGATATCATCGGAAGATGAAAACAAATTGCAAAATGATTTAGATACGATATCCGTATGCTGCGAAAAGTGGCAGTTGTCTCCCTGTAATAAAATGTGTGGTCACACACGTGAGCACGAAAAGATTTCGCTTAGACGATAAATCACACAAATTTAAAGGCTGTGAATTCAACTAAACACCCAGGAATTACAATTGCAAACAACTTAAATAGGAGTGATCACATAGATGATGTTATAGGAAAAGCAAGCCAAAGATTGCTTTTTATTGGCAGAATACTTACAAGACGCAACAAGTCAGCTAAAGGAGATTGCCTACTAGAGCTCTGCATTTCGATGGAAGCAACCGCTCGAGGATTTCCTATTTCGTGCCGCTGCTCGACGGCTGGGAAAGGCCCACGCTGCGGTACGGCTGTGGCCGTCTAATGCACCACGTGGCCGGTTGTCCTCCAGCTCTCGGTTATCGGTTGGACTGTCGAGCACTGCCGGGCGCTCGAGCGTGCTCACAATCTCGGCACGCTCTACAGTGCCGAATCGCATTAGAAACCTGTGTAAACGCAGTTGACGACCTGGCTTTCAGTAGCGCAGACAGTGTTATGGATAAATCAAGTATAGGTCGTAAACGTTCCATTCATGAAACGAAGAGAAGTATTATGGAGAGAATTAGGAGCGGCTCATTAGTCCTGATGAAGGAAGACATGTCGAAAGAGGAGGCGAAAAGTGAAGCTTGGAAATCGTTTGAACTTGTAGTGGATCCTGTCACGCAGGCTTCTGCTGGTTTCGTGCAATGTACCACATGTGATACCATACTTTCGTACCAGTCAAGCACAACAGGTATGATTCGGCACTGCAAAAGTAACTGCGGAGCAGAAGTCCACCGGCCACTTGCAGTACCAAGTAGCATAAAGAAAGTTGTTGTTGATAGGTTGGTCGATATGAGTGGAATAGATTTGCTACCGTTAAATACTTGTAGTAAGATTGGCTTCAAGAATTATTCGCAGGAGCTCATCAATGTTGGCGCCACTTACGGCAAAGTCAGCACAGAAAATGTTCTTCCGTACTCTACCACTGTATCGCGGCATATTAAAGAAAAGGCAGACAAAATACGGGTGACAATGGTGCCCAAGCAAATATGTGCCTTAAAGAACAAAATGTGCGCTTTAGATGCTGATCTGTGGTCTGATAACTACAAGAAGAGAAATTTTTTTCACTGTGACGTCGCATTATGTAAATGATGAGTGGCAGCTAGAAACGCTTGTTTTGATAACAACCGAGTTTCCGGACGTACATAAGAGAGGAGAGAACATACGGCACGAAATCGAAGAGCGGATGCTTGAGTTAGGAATTAACAAGAATGATCTTACGAAATGTTACTTTGTCACCGACCAAGGAGCTAATATGAAGAAGGCACTTGAATCCTACGATCGTTTGCCTTGCTTTGATCACTGCTTCATGACTGCGATTCGTTACACATTTCAAGAGACGTTTTTAGAAGACGAAGACCCTGAAATCCTGTCGTGTCTACCATCAGCAAGAGCTATAGTAGGCTATTTGAGGAGATCGGGTCACTCGGGGCGTCTGCGGCACTCTGTGAAGCAAGAAGCTCTCAGTGGAGCAGTATACTGTTAATGCTCAATTCCGTCATAAGTCAAATCAACGATATTCGAGAACTACTAGAATCCCAGGGGCAATCGACACTCTTAGAAACCTTCCAAGAAGGGTGCGTACGAGACGTTGTCGCTTTTCTAACCCTCTTTAAAGAAGCGAGTTTGGATTTGTAAACCGCAAAGATAACAACGCTGGAACGTGTGCTGCCGTGGTACACGGGTGTTACATCATTTTGAACCAATAGATGTAAGAACACTTTCTATAGGTTACGATCCTTTATACGACTGTTGAATTATCAGAGTGCAGTTATGTATATTGGGTTTCCTTTTCAGCTCATGGCGAAAATAAAAAGGAGAGCAGTATACTTCATCACAGAGAAGTGCAAAATTGAGGCTATCCATTAAGTTGCCACGGTTCTATGGCCATCACGGCGTCATTTGAAGAAACTCACAGCAGACGAAAAGCAAGCTGCGTACGCTAAAGTTCGACGATTGTACTCGGAACTGCCCGTAAATGGTAAGGTTCATTCACTGAAACCAATTAGTAAACGAATGTTTGGTTGTCTAATCTGCTATCTTTCGTTAGATCAACATTTATTACGTCTACAATGTGATATTTGGAAAAGGTTTCGCAGCTTAAATATTCCACAATGCGTTTTGATGTAATTTGTGCGATATATAAAAAATGTCACCGTAAATACAGTCGTTTAGTAACAAGTAATTCTAACTACGGTTTATACATATTTAAAGGTGACAGGAATATCTTACGGATGTTTTCATTCATGTTTACAGTCCATTCAAGCAAACAGTGACTAAGTTCTTCCCATGAAAAAGTCCAGGATGGACTAGAGTTCGGATGAGGACAACGAAGATGGACACACAGTTACTACCAATGAATTCGACAGGTAGCTTTCGCTCTCCAAATCCGACTGTAGCTGTGCCGAAGGACTGATTTTACAGTGGTGGAAAACGCACGCGGGGTTATTTCCAAGGCTGTCGGTAGTAGCCAGAAGAGTTCTCTGTATTCCTGCCACTAGTGCTGCCAGCGAGAGAAATTTTAGTGAGGCCGGTCACCTGATGTCCAGCAAAAGATCGTGCCTGGAATCAGACGAGGTGGTTGATCTCTTATTGATCCATCGCAATTACATAAGTATTCACAACATACCACATAATCACAAGGAAGGAAACATTCCTCAAACTCTATAAATGTATGATTCCACTTTCATTGACTTCACAGGAAGAAGTTCAAACCGCCAGCTGTAGTAATAGCTCCAGGAACACAAATGACGCCTGTGTATCAGGGAGCACCAATGACGAAAAACGAATTTTATAGTCATGATTCACTTGTAACGTTATTTACAGGTCATAATTTGTTCATAAATTAACGTTTGTGCAACAAAATTTCGTGAGTATTAGTTTTAACTCCGTCATTCCTTCTCGATCCTGCAATCAATATTAGTACAACGTATACGTGGCCGAGTTTGAAGATAGGCTACACATAGTCCATGATTAGACTACTGTGTTCCCGTTTGTCTACCGAACGCAACAAAATACTAAATACAGACATTACAGTTTTTAACGTTACAATTACTGGAATACATGATAACCTCAAAGGCGAAACTCCAGTAGTCTGCAACATATTAACAACCATCAAATGTAACATATACAAGTGTATTATTTAGGTCATAGAACTGGTAGTAAACAACGAAAGACATTTGTAAAAGAAATAAGTGAGAGGTAAACGTGAATCGGTGGCCTGTGATCTCAAGTAGTGTGACGAAGCGCCGCTCGCTGGCACTGAGTCCACCGGTTACTGGCGACCGGCCGAGCGTTTGGCGCACTCGGCCGAGCGCTGGCGATCGGCTGCCCACAGCCGGCGGAAGAGGACGCTCGGCCGCATACTCCCGAGAGCCAGAAGAGCGAGTGGGACTTGCCGGTAAAAATCGGAGATAATGCAGACCTCTACTGCCTGCACTACGCCTATTCGTCCTCTGGTAGAGTACTGATGTGCGGTATGGGATCCTTACCAGATAAGATTGGCGGAAGACATCGAAAAATTCCAAAGATGGGCAATATTACTGCGAAATAGCGGGGAGGATGTCGTGGATATGATAAGCGAGTTGGGGTGGCAGCCATTAAAACATGGGATGTTTTCCGCTGCGGCGGGGTCTTTTCACGTAATTCCCATCACCACCTTTCTCTTCTAAATGTGAAAATATTTTATCGTCGCAAACCTACACAGGGAAAAATGAACATCGTAATAAAACAAGAGAAATCAGAGCTCATACAGAACGACTTAACTGTTCATTTGACCCACGCGCTGTTACAGAGAGGAACGGTGGAGGAATAGTCTGAAATTGATCAGAAAAACCATCTGCCAGGCACTTAAGAGTGAACAATTGGAGACACAAAGCCAGCAAATGAGTCCACGATCATGTTGTGACACTTACATTGCAAAGGTCCGTCTTGATCACAAAAATTGTACATTTCACAGCTGTCGGTTTTGCCCACTGCCGTCTTGGCATATCTGTTACCAATAAAAAGCAGTGGCGTAACCAAATAACTATAATTAGCTAAAGTAAAATCTACACAGGTCTTGTGATGAATGAGAACAATAAAAATATTAACTTGATTAACAACCATTGTAAGACGTATGCATTGCCGGCGATGGGCGAGCCATGGCAGAGTCTCTGACCAGAGAGTAGTATGTAGTTAGCTGTTGCTTGTCGCTAGTCTGGGCGTGTCAGCAGTAGTAGTCAGTCGGCAGTAGTAGCGAGTCGACAGTTAGTCCGTGCTAGTAAGCAGTAGTCGGCGGTCGGCGCGTGCCTGCGCGTGCCTGCGCGTGTCTGCAGTCTGCTCTGGTCGGGACTCTGGAGGATGAGTATTATTGTAGAAGGTAAAGAAGCAGCCTTGCGCATATCTAGTAATGTATATTGACTGTCATTAACTTCTTTTAAAAATGCCGCAATAATAATTTTCATAATATAAAGTAATTTTTTTAAAGAAAAGCATTCATTTCAATTTAAAGAATATTTCCAATGCATGATCATTCCTTCCAAGAATCACAAAAAAATATACGCCAGCATTGCACGAAGCTATGCCAAAAAATTTCTAAATAAGAGCAGATATATATTCGCAGTTTTTATTGAGGTAAGAATTTTTTCCTTTTTTTTTATTCAGAATACAGGGCAGAGGCGCAGCGCTGCTGTCGTCATAAAATTTACCAGGTTACTGAATTTTTTTATTATTTCCGGATTTACGAATTGAATTTTGTGGTTACATTAAATGTGAATGCATTTCGGCATAGAGGTCATAAACGGGAGCCAATTTTGTTAAGAGGTTACAATATTTAAAAAAAATTCATTTAATTAATATTTCTGTGGGGGTTTACACTTGGTTCATTTAAATTATTTTTGTGGGGAGGTTACACTTGGCGACATCCGGCCAGGATCGTATTTCTTTGTGAATCTTCTGATAAGTAGTCATATATCTGCTCTTATTTATTTAATCGTAATTTGCATCTGGCGCAACGCATTTACTAATTTGTCACTCTTGCTTTCACAGATCATCGGCAATTTGTTGCTCTTTCTTGTATTTGTGTTTGTTGCATTTTCGCATTGTCCTTGTTTCATTTGTGCTTAATTTTGATTTGTGTAAAAATGCCGCGAAAAACTGTTAACAGTACATTGCGATGTGCAATAGCCGACTCAAATAATTTGACCGATAGTATTTGCGACACTCAGTGTAATGATGATAATCCCACAATTGTAGACAATCGGTGTAACCTCCCCACAAAAATAATTTAAATGAACCAAGTGTAAAGCCCCACAGAAATAATAATTAAACGAATTTTTTTAAATATTGTAACCTCTGAACAAAATTGGCTCCCCCGCCGAAGTGGCCGCGCGGTTCTGGCGCTGCAGTCTGGAACCGCGAGACCGCTACGGTCGCAGGTTCGAATCCTGCCTCGGGCATGGATGTGTGTGATGTCCTTAGGTTAGTTAGGTTTAACTAGTTCTCCAAGTTCTAGGGGACTAATGACCTCAGCAGTTGAGTCCCATAGTGCTCAGAGCCATTTGAACCAAAATTGGCTCCCGTTTATGATCTCTATGCTGAAATGCATTCACATTTAATGTAACCACAAAATTCAGTTCGTAAATCCGGAAATAATAAAAAAATTCAGTAACCTGGTAAATTTTATGACGACAGCAGCGCTGCGCCTCTGCCCTGTATTCTGAATAAAAAAAAGGAAAAAATTCTTACCTCAATAAAAACTGCGAATATATATCTGCTCTTATGTAGAAATTTTTTGGCACAGCTTCGTGCAATGCTGGCGTACATTTTTTTGTGATTCTTGGAAGGAATGATCATGCATTGGAAATAATCTTTAAATTGAAATGAATGCTTTTCTTTAAAAAAAATTACTTTATATTATGAAAATTATTATTGCGGCATTTTTAAAAGAAGTTAATGACAGTCAATATACATTACTAGATATGCGCAAGGCTGCTTCTTTACCTTCTACAATAATACTCATCCTCCAGAGTCCCGACCAGAGCAGACTGCCGACACGCGCAGGCACGCGCCGACCGCCGACTACTGCTTACTAGCACGGACTAACTGTCGACTCGCTACTACTGCCGACTGACTACTGCTGCCGACACGCGCAGACTAGCGACAAGCAACAGCTAACTACATACTACTCTCTGGTCAGAGACTCTGCCATGGCTCGCCCATCGCCGGCAATGCATACGTCTTACACCATGCATACCAGCCATACATACCACAAAAGCATTCTGATGTAGATATCAACGTCAGTAGATATCAACTTCAATATCTACATATCTACGTACACAGTACGTGCTCTTGATGGCCCGGATACGTCGGTATGTATACGAATAACTAAGGCTAACAGAGGGCACTAATTCCCGAGTGCATGGGTAACCAGTGCTGTATCTTCAATAGTAACAATACAGTATACGTAGGCATTACTTAAAATGACTTCATATGGCAATAAGAGCGCCTGAAAATAGAATATCAATTGACATAAAATATGTGGGTACAAAATCGATACTTAAAATCCGCACAAAACGTGTAAAAAGTACACTATTGGCCATTAAAATTACTACACCACGAAGATAACGTTCTACAGACGCGAAATTTAACCGACAGGAAGAAGATGCTGTGATATGCAAATGATTAGCTTTTCAGAGCATCCACACAAGGTTGGCGCCGGTGGCGACACCTACAACGTGCTGACATGAGGAGAGTTTCCAACCTATTTCTCATACACTAACAGCAATTGACCGGCGTTGCCTGGTGAAACGTTGTTGTGATGCCTCGTGTAGGGAAGAGAAATGCGTACCATCACGTTTCCGACTTTGGTAAAGGTCGGATTGTAGCCTATCGCGATTGCAGTTTATCGTATCACGACATTGCTGCTCGCGTTGGTCGAGATCCAATGACTGTTAGCAGAATGTGGAATCGGTGGGTTCAGGATTGTAATACGGAGTGTAATGCTGAATCCCAACGGCCTCGTATTACTAGCAGTCGGAATGACAGGCATCTTATCCGCATGGCTGTAACAGATCGTGCAGCCACGACTCGATCCCTGAGTCAACCGATGGGGACGTTTGCTAGACAACAACCATCTCCACGAACAGTTCGACGACGTTTGCAGCAGCATGGACTATCAGCTCGGAGACCATGGCTGCGGTTACCCTTGACGCTGCATCACAGACAGGAGCGCCTGCGATGGTGTAGTCAATGACGAACCTGGGTGCACAATGGGAAACGTCACTTTTTTCGGATGAATCCACGTTCTGTTTACAGCATCATGATGGTCTTATCCGTGTTTGGCGACATCGCGGTGAACGCACATTGGAAGCGTATATTCGTCATCCCATACTGGCGTATCACCCGACGTGATGGTATGGGGAGCCACTGGTTACACGTAGCAGTTTTAATGGCCAGTAGTGTAATAATAGGTAATAGCCTGGCAAAGTAATTAGCACATGATTGTGTGAAAAACAGAATAAAAAAATTCAAAAATAACATCACATCTACAAATTGGAGACTTCCAGCATGACAAACAACTGAACGTCAACGAACGTGAAAGATGTGGATTTTAAGCATGAATTTTATTCCCGCATATTTTGAGTAGTTGATGTTTTATTGTCAGTCGCTCTCATTGCTGTATGAAGTAGTTTTAATCAATGACTACACATAGTGAATTATTACTATCGAAGATACGATACCGGTTATCCATGTTCTCAGACATTAGTGCCTCTATTGGCCTCATTTCTTTGTATAAATACGGGCGTATCCAGACCACCACCAGTACATAGTGTGTACCTCGTTATATAGATTTTGACGTTGAGAACTAAACACAATATTTTTATAGTATGTATGGCTGGTATGCACGGCTGTTAATCATTTTAATATTTTTAATGTTGTTACGTATCACTAGACCTGTATAGACTTTACTTTATCTAAATGAAGTTAGTCGGTTGCACCACTGTTTTTCTATTTGTAACAAATTTTAAGATGGCAATGGCCGAAACCGGTAACTGTGAAATGTACAATTTTTGTGATCAAGACGGACCTTTACAAACAAATTTAAGCGTGAATTCCAGACTAATCAAGTAGACGTAGATGTAGATGCAGATGTAAATTAGAAAAGACAGTTTTTGGAGCACAAAGTCGTAAGGTGAAAACACTTGTTTGCTTCTACTTACTGTTTACTTGAGGG
Organism: Schistocerca piceifrons; assembly: GCF_021461385.2. Taxonomy (NCBI): domain Eukaryota; kingdom Metazoa; phylum Arthropoda; class Insecta; order Orthoptera; family Acrididae; genus Schistocerca; species Schistocerca piceifrons. The sequence continues at coordinate 568,357,823 of NC_060138.1, forward strand.
CTTCTAGTCATAGGAAAACGAGGTACAATTCCAGCACGACACGTGTGATAGCAGGCTCTCAAAGAATTCTGAAGTGGAACTGAACAGTGATTTACGCTTGCGAGACTTACGCTCGAAAATTTTGTGTCTTACCTAAAAGGCGGGTCCACACTGAGCGCGCCGCGCCGCGCTGCGCAAAACGCCTCTGCGCGGCTCTGTGCGCTGAATGTGGACCCGCCTTAACAGTTATTTATTTATTTATTTATTTATTTATTTATATGGGCATGCCGAGCAGCCCGCACCATAAAGATTAATAGAGATTGACGACAAACCTGTAGTATAGTAACTTATCTGGACACCTTGAAACGTCCCCTTTGAACAATTATACAAGACTGTGCTTAAACTGACACACAATATTTTTAGCACAACGCAATCTGACTTTCAATAATCCCTACAAAAGAATGGCCCTGACTAACATTAACCTATACCTTTCACAAATCACTTACCTCACAAAAATCTTGGTTACTCGAACTACTGCAATACAGCGAGCGCCACTACTGCCAGCTAAATAAAAGATTCAAACTACGGAAGGCACTAACTACTGATAGGCATAGTTAGCAAATGAAAGATTTTAATAGAGAACAAACAATGTATTTACCTTAATAGTGTTGAAAACTCATAATATACATAGCAATTCATGACATCCAGTCTTACAAATTACAAAACTCCGCCATTTCTCTCCCCACATCCACCACTGCTGGCGGCTCACCTCCAACTGCGCAACGCTACGCGCTGTTCACATCCAGCTGCCCAACACTACAATGGCAGACAACAATGCAAACTAGCCACAGACTGCACACAGCACAGCCAGTGATTTTCATACAGAGCGCTACGTGGCGTTACCAATATAAAAACCTAAACAGCGTACTTACAACCTGTCGTAACACATTTGTTGCATAGATAATAATAAATATGCATTACAAGCCACTAAGGACGCATCATAAATAAAAAGGAACAAACGCGGATGGCATGACAACAAACAGGCTATCAACTATAATCCGTTCATCATAAGAATAAACCTGATGTAAACGAATACAAACGTGATGATTGGTCAGAAGCCGAAGCACACGTACACTTGTGTTTGTACGCCCTGGGAAGCAGGTCCTACTTATCTATTAGATACTTTATCACTAAATTACATTAAATGAAACCTTAAGGTATTCAAATGTATTAACAGCAATCAACATTCTTCTTAATCACGCTTTAGCTGCGTTGTTATTATTTCAAAAATCGTGTACAGTCGCAGTCTCTTCAGCGTTGTGCTCTGACTGTGGCACTGTTAATGCCCAGTATAAAAGTGGCTGAGGCAGCTTTCTGTTCCGAAGCGAAACACGCGCATGGAACACGGTTAAAAAGTGCCAAAAAAAGGCTATTCTAAATGTTTTACATAAATTTACTGAACATTGCACGTGTAGTGCAGTTGGTAGCGTAATGGACTGCGAAACAAATGGAGTTATTGTTGCTTTGGTTCAAATCTCCGTAGTACCTTTTCTATTTCTCGTTCAATTTGAAATACATACATCCGTAATTATAAATATCATCATTTTTCATGAATATGCACGTATTCTTGTTTCTAATTGTATATTGGACGCGAAATTCCTGTTTCAATTTCAAATACAAATTCTTAATTATCGATGTTTTATGAAAGACTATTCATAAAAGTTGTTTAAATTAAGGAAACATAGCAATTTAATTTTAAGGGAAAAATGAAAAACCAGATCCTCTATGTTTTGACTATGTTCATCGTTTTATACCACAGAGGTAGATAAGTAAAGTACAAACATGAAAAACAATCATTTTCGCAGAATCGAGAACATCACACAAATACTGCATTTTTACATTTGCTACTGTACTAGTACAATATGAACGCAACAGAACTGTTCTGGAGCCAAGCTGTGGCATTTGGCCCGAGAGGTAGCAAGACTGTTAAGCTGCCAGACAGTACTGGAACTGACGCACACAGCTTTCTCGCATGTCACTGCCGAACGCTGGCGGGATATAGAACGGCTCGTCATAAAAGAAGAGGAGAAAATGCTGCACCTGGTTGGCTTACTGGATTCTGTTGTTCATAGGCTCGCTATCATGGTAGCAGATGACACTTCCCGAACTGAAATGTATTTCTCGGATTCGGATAAGGAAAGAGCTAAGAGATTACCAGACGACTGACTAAGTAATACCTTCAGTGGCTTCAATATTTAACTATTGGTTTAATCCTTCAATACTCTCCTACGTTACACACAGCTTATGCATAAAAATTACCCTGTGGTTAAGTCAGGAAGTTTCATCATTCTTGTTTTTAATTACAATAGTACGTTAGCTAAAAACGATTACGTGTTGTAGTTTTCATCTAGTCTTCAAAGGAGCGGGTTGTGGGAGATTTACATTGTACGTATTATTTCATTCTGCTTAAAAATTAAATGACATTCGAAGCTGTATTGCTCCTCTGCTCGTCTCTTTGTACGTGTGAACTGCAGCTAGCCACGTCACTGCAGGCTAGCTATACCAGCTGACTGGCCACTGCTGTCCAAGTTAAACGCGCCGGTAAAGCTGTTGTCCCGTATTATCAAAATGGTTCTGAGCACTATGGGACTTAACATCTGTGGTCATCAGTCCCCTAGAACTTAGAACTACTTAAACCTAACTAACCTAAGGACATCACATACATCCATGCCTGAGGCGGGATTCGAACCTGCGACTGTAGCAGTCGCGCGGATCCGGACTGAGCGCCTAGAACCGCTAGACCACCGCGGCCGGCCCCGTATTATCGCTAAGTGGATGTGCGCATAACGCAGAGCTCAAAACGTACCCTTATTATCGTACTTGACAGTACTCAATGAGGTTCCAGCAAACGCGGAAGAATACATAGTGCATTGTTTACATCAGGTTTAATATTATGATGAACGGATTATAGTTGGGTATACGGACCCCACTCGCGAGAAGATAATGATAATAATAATAATAATAATAATAATAATAATGATAATAATAATAGGCATCATACGGAATATGTAATGTACTTCGTGAGCATACTTCAGTGTTAATAAATGTTAATCTAGTCTTGATATTGTCTTCAGCTCATAGACAACAACTTCTGATTGATTAGTAATAGAGGGGCGCCTCTGCTATATCCATAGAAGTTCTGCTCAAATTTTGTTGTGAATGGGGGCTGTACTCAACCGCACGGCTTCGACACTAGAGTGAAGGCAAGGGGCATGACCAACTGTTTGCCGAGCTGAAAACTTGGCTCGATGCCTCGAGTTTCTGTTTGGTAGTTTATTCATTACATCTTTACTGATTGTCAGTGAAACAGTACATAACGTTTCCTTTCTAGTCAGTCAGGTACTGGTGATCAGGATTAGGTAATAACGGCGAGGGCAGTGATACGGGAGGGCCTCGCCGATAGCTGCAGCTCGGTCACAGCAGGCGTCAGGGAGCGTTAAGATACGACGTCTGACTGCAACACGGTCACGGAGCTGGGGAAAAACCCGTGAATAGGCCAGCATTTGCGTGCAGGGTGTTTTGGCTATTGGCTATTGGCTAAGGGGTCAGCACCACAAAAATAAAAACAAGGCGGCCTATGTTTTAATAACGCGACGTTGAGTCTCTTATGACTGTAAAACACGTAGACGTAATTATTATGTGCTCTTTCGGGAGAATTTTGGGCATACAGCTTACCAGGTGTAGAAGTATGAAATCGAAATTTCCCTACAGATGGTGCCAGCCGTCAGTGTAGAGCCCGTGAAACCTCGTCTGCAGCGCCATCTGCTTCCTGGAACGGCTGACGACGAATGTGAACACACAGTAACCCAAGTTCCATACACCGGTATCTGTTACAAACCCGTAAACATATCGACTTTTGTGCCTACAAACTACGATTTGCAGACAGAATTGGTTTTTTGTTGTCATTTGAAGAAAACTGCAACAGACTCTCATCGAATGCTTGTTGAAGCTTTCGGCGGACATGCTCTTCGGAAAACGGTGTTTCGCATAGTTCAAAAAATTCAAAAGTGGTGATTTTGATTTGAGAAACTGCAAGCTCGGGAAACCACCGAAAAAGTTCGAAGGCAACGCATTGCAGGTCTTATTGGACGAGGATGATACTCAAACTCAACAGAAACTCGCGGAACAATTGAATGTGACGCATAAAGCCATTTCTCTTCTGTTTAAAACTATGGGAAAGGTGCAGAAGTGGGAAAATGAACTGAATGAAAGACAGCAAGCAAATCGGAAGATCACTTGTAAAATGCTGGTCACCAGACAAGAAAGAAAGTCGTTTCGCCATCGAATAGTGACAGGTGATGAAAAATTGATGTATTTTGAGAATCCTAAGCGTCGCAGATCATGGGCGAACCGAGGAAAACCAACGACATCCACTGCAAGACCAGATCGCTTTTGAAAGAAGACAATGCTGTGTGTTTGGTGGGATCAGAAGGGTGTCGTCTATTATGAGCTGCTAAAACCTGCTGAAACCGTTAACACTGATCGCTACCAACAGCAAATGATCGGTTTAACTGGAGCATTACGTGAAAAACGATCAGAATATGGGGAAAGGCAACACAAAGTCATATACTCCATGATAACGCCCCATCACACAAAGCAAAACGGCCCAGGGAAACGATCGAGGAGTTCAGTCGGGAAATTCTAGGGCATGCGGCTTATTCTCCAGACTTGGCTCCGTCCGATTGTCATCTGTTTGCATCCCTGGAACACGCTCTCGCCTAAGAACGCTTCAATTCGTATAAAAATGTACGAAAATGGCTCACTGACTCGTTCGCTTCAAAAGAAGACCTTTTTTTGGCGTGCCATTCATAGCCTGCCGGCAAGGTGGGAGAAATCTATAAATAACAAGAGAGATTATTTTGAATAAATTAGTGTTTATCAGTTTCAAAATACAGAAGTGTAATTGAGTCACAGATTAGAAAGAGGAAGAAAGTCCATTCAGCTCTGTTTAGAGAAAACTTCCAATATTGTCCCTACAGTTTTGTGATACATTACAAACTTGTAGAATTAGGTTATCTGTACACAGTGATGACTCGTTCCAGCGCCTTCAATTAATAATTTGGACGCTATCCTCCTTGGAAGTTGGTAGACGTTCGTCCCTTTTCCAGTAAATGATCCTATCGTGGGGAGTTTGCAAAGAATGTCACTGTAACATAGTTTTGCACAGGTATTTATTTTTATGTTACTAACAATTTTAAAACATCAATATTTATTTAGTAAAACATCTTAAGAACAACAATGTACTGTGATATAATATAAAAAATTTTAATTAATAATATTCTTTAACACTTTTTAATTTTTTCATCAGATTGTGTTATGTTATCTTTTTGGAAGTCCTGATCTTCTCCATCAGACTGGAAATTATTATTTCTTGTGGGCCACTGAAGAATGTTGTTAAAAAACTCTTGATACTCTAATGGAATGTACTTCATTATTTCATTAAGATGTTGCAGCTTCTTCGTATTTATAGGAATCTTATTGTAGTATGCCATAGTTATGGGATAATCAGGTATTTGTTTTCCTTTAAAATGCCTGTATGTATTGCGAAGCAGTCCATCTATCCATTCCGAACAAACGACATACCCTCGATTCAGATGCTTATAGGTCAAATGCCGAAATTTAGCAAGCGAAAATCTTTCCTTTGCTTGAAAATTTACGGCAAAGAAAAATTTTTAAAGTGGTGTGTCCATCATTTCTTAAAGTCAATAATATCTTAATGTTCAATAATCTTGACTTGAAACGAATTCAGTGTTTTTCTTGAATTAACTATCATTTCAATGTACTGTTTGAGAATGTAGAGCCTGTATTGCTGTCGTGTGACTGTCTTAATTATGGCAAAATCCCTGTCCACATGGAAGGAAGGAGTGACCTCGAACAGGAAAATAATGCTGAATTATTTGAAATTTCCCAGTGACTGCGAGATACGTCAGGTACCGTACAACAGTGTTGGTTTTATTTTGCCCGCTACAAGACTCACTGAACACATGTAGATCTTTCACTGGGCTGTATTGTCTTTCAGGTTATGGATTCCGAATACAAAAAGCCACAGTTTTCGTAAGTAGAACATTTCCTGTACAAGAAGACAAGGTAGGAGAACATTTTGCCCATAACCAGACGCCAGGCCGACTACATCATTCCTTTCAGCACACAGTTTTATCACCTCTTGTTGTTTTACCTAAAACTTAGATGCTCGTCGCTAGTGAACGATCAATTCTGCGACAGCCACTCAACTTCATTTAGGAACGGATATTTAATATTGGCTAGAAGCTTCTCACAGGCAGAACGTACATCTACTTGTGGGTGACAGAATCTATGATGAAAATTTTCATTGAAGTATTTGAGATAATATTCATGCTTCACTGTCAATTCTGTGTTTTTATCACAAAACAAGTGGTGCGTCTTTTTCACATTTATGTTGGAATCCAAGGATACAATACTTTTGTACTGTAGTGTGAGTGATGGGTTCGGAAAGATCGAATATTAGCATCAATCTCAGCAATGACATCAGCTCCAACTACATTTCCCCGGTTAATATGCTTTTCTCTACGGTCATCCGGAGACTGGTCATTAACAAGGAGCGATGTTAAGCGTACAACAGTCTTATCACTCACAGCATGCAAACTGCAAAATGCTTTGCGACATAGCTGTATCCTTTTGGTCTGTTTTATAACAAAGAAACTATATGTACCTTTCTTCACAAATGTCGGATTTTCTTTTCTGCTCCTTCTCTTTTGCACAGGTGAATGCTCTATTAGTCCCGTTAAATACAGATCTTTCACCCTTTTAGTTTTACCATTGTAAAATCTCCTAATTACTTCCATTTGATCCTCATCTCTCAAATTTTCAAAACACATTTTGGAACAACTGCAATAAAACAGAATGTTGGAGAAGATACAGTATACTTCACTTAAATATTTAGGAGTAAAATGAAGACAAATATCATATGAAAGCATTTATATAAAACATATTTGCTTGGTGAAACAGACCATTTTGCTGGCACAACTAATTCATTACAGATTATGTATTTCTGTCCTAGTGATCTCGCTCTCTTGTGTCTTTGACATAGTCATCTACATTTCTTACACCTATTCTTCTCCCGTGCACTTTTTCAATTTCGGAGTCACTTTCACTCATTATCTTACGAGTCTACAAACACAACTTACACAACTGGCCATTAAAATTGCTACACCACGAAGATCACGTGCTACAGACGCAAAGTTTAAACGACAGGCAGACGATGCTGTGAGATGCAAATGATTAGCTTTTCAGAGCATTCACACAAATTGTGCGACACCTACAACGTGCTGACACGAGGAAAGTTTCCAACTGATTTCTCATACACAAACAGCAGTTGACCGGCGTTGCATGGTGAAATGTTATTGTGACGCCTCGTGTAAGGAGGAGAAATGCGTACCATCATGTTTCCAACTTTGATGAAGGTCGGATTGTAGCCTATCGCGATTGCGGTTTATCGTATCGCGACATTGCTGCTCGCGTTGGTCGACATCCAATGACTGTTAGCAGAATATGGAATCGGTGGGTTCAGGAGGGTAATACGGAACGCCGTGCTGGATCCCAAAGGCCTCGTACCACTAGCAGTCGAGATGACAGCCATCTTATCCGTACGGTTGTAACGGATCGTGCAGCCACGTCCCCACCCCTGAGTCAACAGATGGGGACGTTTGCAAGACAACAACCATCCGCACGAACAGTTCGACGACGTTTGCAGCAGCATGGACTATCAGCTCGGAGACCACGGCTGCGATTACCCTTGACGCTGCATCACAGACAGGAGCGCCTGCGATGGTGTACTCAACGACGAACCTGGGTGCACGAATGGCAAAACGTCATTTTTTCGGATGAATCCAGGTTCTGTTTGCAGCATCATGATGGTCTTATCCGTGTTTGGCGACACCGCGGTGAACGCACATTGGAAGCGTGTATTCGTCATCGCCATACTGGCGTATCACCCGGCGTGATGGTATGGGGTGCCATTGGTTGCACATCTCGGTCACCTCTTGTTGGCATTGACGGCACTTTGAACAGTGGACGTTACATTTCAGATGTGTTACGACCCGTGGCTCTACCCGTCATTCGATCTCTGCGAAACCCTACATTTCAGCAGGATAATGCACGACCGCATGTTGTAGGTCCTGTACGGGGCTTTCTGGATGCAGAAAATGTTCGACTGCTGTCCTGGCCAGCACATTCTCCAGATCTCTCACCAATTGAAAACGTATGATCAATGGTGGCCAAGCAACTGGCTCGTCACAATAAGCCAGTCACTACCCTTGATGAACTGTGGAATCGAGTTGAAGCTGCATGAGCAGCTGTACTTGTACACGCCACCAAGCTCTGTTTGACTCAATGCCCAGGCGTATCAAGGCCGTTATTACGGCCAAAGATGGTTGTTTTTGGTACTGATTTCTCAGGATCTATGCACCCAAATTGCATGAAAATGTAATCGCATGTCAGTTCTAATATAATATATTTGTCCAATACATACCCGTTTATCATCTGCATTTCTTCTTGGTGTAGCAATTTCAATGGCCAATAGTGTACGTAACAACACACTGGCAGTAATGTGGGACAGTAAAACTGAATCCGTATGTTAAAATTCCACTACTAGCATTGTTGTCACATTGTTTGCCTGACGTCTGGTGATGCTGCTTACACTAGTGAGTGGAAAACAGAAGAATGCCCGGACATTCTTCTCTTTTCCACTAATTACAAACTTTAAAAGGCTGATTTTCCGTATTACACTCCTGGAAATGGAAAAAAGAACACATTGACACCGGTGTGTCAGACCCACCATACTTGCTCCGGACACTGCGAGAGGGCTGTACAAGCAATGATCACACGCACGGCACAGCGGACACACCAGGAACCGCGATGTTGGCCGTCGAATGGCGCTAGCTGCGCAGCATTTGTGCACCGCCGCCGTCAGTGTCAGCCAGTTTGCCGTGGCATACGGAGCTCCATCGCAGTCCTTAACACTGGTAGCATGCCGCGACAGCGTGGACGTGAACCGTATGTGCAGTTGACGGACTTTGAGCGAGGGCGTATAGTGGGCATGCGGGAGGCCGGGTGGACGTACCGCCGAATTGCTCAACACGTGGGGCGTGAGGTCTCCACAGTACATCGATGTTGTCGCCAGTGGTCGGCGGAAGGTGCACGTGCCCGTCGACCTGGGACCGGACCGCAGCGACGCACGGATGCACGCCAAGACCGTAGGATCCTACGCAGTGCTGTAGGGGACCGCACCGCCACTTCCCAGCAAATTAGGGACACTGTTGCTCCTGGGGTATCGGCGAGGACCATTCGCAACCGTCTCCATGAAGCTGGGCTACGGTACCGCACACCGTTAGGCCGTCTTCCGCTCACGCCCCAACATCGTGCAGCCCGCCTCCAGTGGTGTCGCGACAGGCGTGAATGGAGGGACGAATGGAGACGTGTCGTCTTCAGCGATGAGAGTCGCTTCTGCCTTGGTGCCAATGATGGTCGTATGCGTGTTTGGCGCCGTGCAGGTGAGCGCCACAATCAGGACTGCATACGACCGAGGCACACAGGGCCAACACCCGGCATCATGGTGTGGGGAGCGATCTCCTACACTGGCCGTACACCATTGGTGATCGTCGAGGGGACACTGAATAGTGCACGGTACATCCAAACCGTCATCGAACCCATCGTTCTACCATTCCTAGACCGGCAAGGGAACTTGCTGTTCCAACAGGACAATGCACGTCCGCATGTATCCCGTGCCACCCAACGTGCTCTAGAAGGTGTAAGTCAACTACCCTGGCCAGCAAGATCTCCGGATCTGTCCCCCATTGAGCATGTTTGGGACTGGATGAAGAGTCGTCTCACGCGGTCTGCACGTCCAGCACGAACGCTGGTCCAACTGAGGCGCCAGGTGGAAATGGCATGGCAAGCCGTTCCACAGGACTACATCCAGCATCTCTACGATCGTCTCCATGGGAGAATAGCAGCCTGCATTGCTGCGAAAGGTGGATATACACTGTACTAGTGCCGACATTGTGCATGCTCTGTTGCCTGTGTCTATGTGCCTGTGGTTCTGTCAGTGTGATCATGTGATGTATCTGACCCCAGGAATGTGTCAATAAAGTTTCCCCTTCCTGGGACAATGAATTCACGGTGTTCTTATTTCAATTTCCAGGAGTGTATTACTGGTTTTTTTCTTTCCGTTTCCACTCATCGATGAGTGGACAGTTTCAAAATTAAATGTTCTCTCAGATTTTTTTTAACTGGACTTTCTTCCTTTTTCCAATCAGTGATTCAATTATTGCAACCAAATTCCGGTTTCATACTCCTAGACCTGGAATATGAAATGAGTCAATCTCGCCCACCCTCTTATCAAACGTCCCTTATCAAATATGTAAGAGTTGTGAGGCATCTGGATTTGTAGAGTGTAGATGACTGTAATGGATGCGTTATGTTTGCATCGTATGGTGGTGGTGGTGGTGGTGGTGATTGTGATGATGATGATGATGATCTCTCGAAAAGCAGCAACGGGGTCCCGAAACTTAACGTCCTCGTCTGTTGGACGGATCACACTCAACAGTTGTCGGATGCACTCAATTCATGATAATTTAATCCAAGAATTTGGCGCGAACGCTGGTGATCAGGAACTTTACGCTACAACACCTCCTCCTTTTGCTGGCCAAATATTGGCAGCGAAAACCTCATTCACCACCATGATTCGAGCCGGCGTACCTGAGTCGAGCGCCACCGCTCAAGCGTACGTAACCGGCTACGGAGGCAGGTAATTCTTTTCACTTTTTAATGTCACCAGTTCATTAAATAACAAATTGAATAGACCGATGTGTAAAATTTCATATAGTTTAATAATAAAGACCCGGCTGGTAGCCGAGTGATCAACGCGACAGCCCCCATACGGAGAACCCGTGTTCGATTTGCGGTACTGCCAGGAATTGTTCCTGTGTGGAAGGACTGGACCGCGGTACGCTAATCCTTGTGAGGCCAGCTGAGGCGCTACCTGACTGAGGCAGCAGCTGAATGGTCTGAACGTCGATGGCGGCCGGGAGCTCTGTGTGCTGACCCCATGCACCTCCATAGCGCATCCTATGATGAACGGGTGAGGGTGACACGGCGCCCGGTCGACAATCAGTGGACTGATCTTCAGAGCCTGATCTCGAAGTTACCATTTATCCTTTTTTTCTAATTACAAATTTCAATTGCTACTTTATAAGCCGAGAAGATAGGCGTCATCCAGAGACATCGGTTGGCACATATGTTTACTTTAGACATGACAACAAAAAGGAAAAGGAAAAGAAGTAATTGTATACAATTTTAAAATAAGCAAGGCGTTTGCTTCATTGTTGAGTTAGTTCATTTGGTGAACGGCTGTTAATGTCGTTATCGTGGCTCCTGTATGGCTGTGTTTCGCATCGATTCGAGCACAATTCGACTTTTTTTTTTTTTTTTCAAAAAATATCCTGTCCTACACGATGAGCGGTTGATGATTTCACATTAAAATAAATTTACTTTTATTTGTGTAAATGAACCACATCGGTCTGATTCGTTTCGCCGTTATTCTGAGTTGAATGATTATTGCGGTTCCTTCCTACGTAAACCTTTGCTATCCAAGACGCGACACCAGGTAAGACAAGCTCGTTTCTTCCCTCACTCCAGTACAGCTTTTCTTGTCACACGAGAAAGACAACAATAACCAGAAAGACAACATCGTTAAGCGCGGTGTCTATGGTATGTTTCTTTCCGAAGGCTAGATTACTGGTTACATTCTTTTTAAAATGCTAGATCTTAACTTTGTAGGCAAACGTATTATTGAATGAAACCTAAAAACGTGGCAAGTCGTAAACAAACGAGAGGGGAAGGGGAAAGAAGGACGCACCAAAAAATTCCGGGCTATAGCGCCGCCGTTTTTTAAGAGTCCTGAGTCTGACATGCATCTTTCACTCCAAGCCTGTAGTCGTATCAAATGTAACTATAATATAGAGTTACACAAAAAATCAATCAAGCTATTTTGATGTAATGTTTTGTACTGCATTCCGGTGCAGATCGGAATAATTGTGATGTTGTTGTAAGCAGAACGATGTACCAAATTCTGTCCAACTGCCTCGTTGGATCGTCAAAATCCCGAGCGGGTTGGAGGCCCCTGTCACAATGCTCCAAACGTTATCAACTGGAGAGAGATCCGGGGATCTTTCTGGTCAAGGTAGGGTTTGGCATGCAGTGGGACAAACAGTAGAAACTCTCACCGTGGGCGGTCGAGGAAGCCCAGCATAGCTCGCCACGAGGGGCAACGAATCGGTGGGTAAAGACGACGTCCCCCTGCGCTGTAAGAGTGCGGCCGACGGCTGTGAAAAGATACGACATCACTGCTCATAGGATCTCAGTTCGAAGAGGGTCTCGTCACTGAAGGCAGTTTTATTTCAGTCAGTGAGATTCCAGGCCGAAGCGTCTGCAGATGCCCCAGACAGCGGTGGGTTACCAACCTGATTGTGTCCGCCATACGGCCCGACAACGAGAACTGACGGTCTGCGGCGTCATTTTGTTTCATACCGCAACCTCTTTGGTTGTCATCCACAGGATTGTTACAGCACATCGTGCCGTCGACGATATTCTACGCACAGTTTTGTTGCCCTTCATGACAAGCCATCCTGAGCTTCCATTTCAGCAAGATAACGCCCGTCCGCACACTATAGGAGTTTCTACTGCTTGTTTCCGCGCTTACCAAACGCTGCCTTGGACAGTATGATCGCTAGGCCTCTGCCCAGCTGAGAACGTTTAAAGCGTTATGGCAGGACCCTGCAGCCCGCTCCGGATTTTGACAATCTAACGCGCCAATTGGACAGAATTTGGCACGATGTCCCTCAGGAGGACATTCAGTAAGTCTAATCAATGCCAAGCCAACTAACTGCTTTCATAAAGGCCAGAGGTGGACCAACACGCTACTGACTTGCTCAATTTGTAAAACTCTTTCTCTCGAATAAATCATCCAACTTTTCAGAAATTGTGGTGATCTGTGTGTCTGTAGATGTACACCACATCCACAGATTTCCGTTGCATTCCGATAGTTCCTTAGTGGTGTGTCCTTTTTTTTCGTCTAAACAGTGAAAATACTCAGTTTTGGTGAAAGACTGTCTTTGAGATTGTTGGCGCCATGTGAAGCGAGTAGCCAAGGTTCTGTGAAGTCCTGGCGTATGTATACCGTTTGTACAAAGCAAGACCTACAGAGACTCGCTGCAGTTCGTAACTCTCATTGAGATTCACGGAACGATATCAGTCGATTTATCAGATAGCTCTTCATCGAGCAGATCTATTGACACAGATATGAAGTACACTTATATGTATACTATCTAATCGAATTCAGTGTTTTTTTCCCTTTTCTATATAATCAAAAGGCAGAATCTTTTATCGCATAATAGTATAGGAGTAAGAAGGGCCATGACTAAACAGGAAAGTCAAGCCGACCAGAATATAAATGTCGTGTGGCAGCACGGCCCGGTGCAAGTCTTTCAGTTGGACGCCTCTTTGCCCACTTCGGTGTCCTGAAAACCATCGGCACTCGGTTTCCCACGGATGGTCACCCATCCAATGATTAGCCAGGCCCAACATTGTTTAACTTCGGAGATCGGGCGGGAACCGATATTACCGACATGGCAAGGCCGTGTAACAAATTTAGGATCTCGAAACATTTCACCGCGCATGTACGTCTGCGATATCATAAAAAAGCGGAAATCATTAATCCATTCTGGAATCCTGTATTCTCGAATCCTGTAGAGTTATACAGAAATCTATAAAAGATACTGGAAGTTTTGAAGACAGTTTGACCATACATGTATGACCCTGTCAGGACTACCATCCACAGTGTGAAACCGGTACAGTACACTTACGGATCCAAACATTTTGTAAGTAGGCTGTTTCGGTTTTTTTATTGGTAACGCCACCTCTGTATGAAAATCACTGGCTGTGCTGTGTGCAGTCTGTGGCTGCTTTGCATTGTTGTAATACTCGCCATTGTAGTGTTGGGCAGCGGCAGCTGGATGTGAACAGTGCGTAGCGTTGCGCAGTTGGAGGTGAGCCGCCAGCAGTGGTGGATGTGGGGAGAGAGATGGCGGAGTTTTGAAATTTGTCATGAACTGCTATATTTATATATGATGATATCAAGGTAAATACATTGTTTGTTCTCTATTAATATCTTTCATTTGCTAACTATCCCCATCAGTAGTTAGTGCCTTCCATAGTTTGAATCTTTTATTTAGCTGGCAGTAGTGGCGCTCGCTGTATTGCAGTAGCTTGAGCAGCGAAGATTTTTGTGAGGTAAGTGATTTGTGAAAGGTATCGTTTAATGTTAGTCAGGGCCATTCTTTTGTAGGGAATTTTGAAAGTCAGATTGCGTTGCGCTAACAAAATATTGTGTGTCAGTTTAAGCACAGTCGTGTATAATTCTTCAAAGGGGACGTTTCATATGTCGACCCTTAACCGAGGATACCTCACTGGAATCTTCTGATTTTTTCTTGTAGTTTGTGTAATTAGTGTAGCTATTGTTTATTGATAGCGCGTAATCATAGAGAGAATTTCCTTTGTAGTTGTAGTTTTTCATTGTTGTACAGTAAAACAGTTGTGCCATGCATGTAGATTTGCACCAAGTATTTCGCAGCTGCGCTGGCAATTAAGTAGACATTATTTCCATTGCTATGTTATTTTATTTTGCTCTTCAAATTGCGCTTTTCTGTGTTATCGTGTGAAATATTGTGACAATTATGGCGTGTGAAAAACGTAATACTAGGCTCCAAAGTAAACTGAGAAATGACAGTGAAGACGAAAGCAGTGTGTTAGCGCCGCAGAGTAATGAATTAACTAATGTTCAAAGTAGTAATTTGGTAATTGCGCATAGGGAAATGGAGCGGGCGGCAAACAATGGTGTAGACAGTGAAACAGGTAGTGAACAGGGAAGCGTTATCGATCGATTGGTCGGCAACAGCTCGCCTCAGGAATCGGGAATGACAGAACACAATATTGCAAATACTGCAGACTCAGGTTTTGGGTTCCCACCGTTTTCTCAAATGAGTCAAGACACATTTTCCACTTGTCAAAATGTGAATGTTGCCGGTGCAACTTCACTGCCGAAAAGCACTGAGGGACATGTTTCAGACACCAGTGCATTGTTATTACAATTAATGCAACAAATGGGACAAAAGCTTGAAAAGTTAGACACACTGGAACAAAATCAGAGACAAACACAACAACAGCTTCAAAAGTTAGACTCATTGGAACAAACTCTTGAACAAACGCGTGAAGATTTAACTACTGAGTTACATAACATTGAATCGAAATGTCAAAAAGTCTGTAATGACGTAAAAACTCAAATTTGTGAGCATTTTCAACCTATTTTTTCGCGGCATGAAAATGCGTTACAGAATCACGAAGCAGCCATAAAAGAACTGCAAATTATTGTTCATGAAAATCATGAGACCTTGCAAGCTAAATTTGACTCAGTTGCATCTACCGATTCGGTTACGCAACTTGCAAAAACTCAGGAAAACTTTAAGGACACAGTAGATACTCTGAAACTTGGTTCAGAAAAACACACTGAAGAAATAAGTACACTATCGGAGAAAGTAGCCGAACTTTCGGATCAGGTCACTAACTTATCTACAAAGGTAGATGATGATCTGAATGACACAAGACCCGTAGCCTTCACTGACACAGAAGAGTATGAACAAATAAGAAAATTCAAACAAAATCAGAATCAAATTAATACACAACACCAAAGAGAAATCCGGGAATTACAAGATCAGCTGACACAGGTAATACAAGAATTACGTATTTCAGAGGACACTCGCGCTCCAACACGGGAAGAGGGACTTAGAAACACGGAAAAGCCGCAAAATAATAACACAGGGCATTTCGGAAGTTATGAAAGAAATTGGCAATGTGCACCAAATTTTGAGATGGAACGGCCGACACGACCTAACAATGACCGATATGCGACTCGCCGACATGATGATTTTGACTATAAGCTGTTCATTACTACACGTAAATTCAAAACATTTAAGAATTCTGGCAACGACATTCATCCACAAGCATGGCTCCATCAATTCGCTCATTGTTTTCCTCCCAACTGGTCGTTGGAACACAGATTAGAATTTATGTGTGGCTTCTTAGAGAATGAACCAGCTGTGAGAATGCGATCGGTCATTCACGATTGCCACAGTGAAGGAGAATTTTACCATGCCTTCCTCTCAGCATATTGGTCTCAAGCCACACAAGACCGAGTAAAACATGGTATCATAATGATCAAACATTTCGAACAATCTGAATTCTCCAGTCTTGTGAAATATTTTGAAGACATGTTGCACAAGAATCAGTACCTGTCAAACCCATACAGCCCCTCAGAACTCATCCGCATTTGCTTAATCAAATTACCTGAACATTTACGGCATATTATTTTAGCAGGACGTTGCAAAGACGACATTGAAGCTTTTCAGGGACTGTTACAAGAACTAGAAATTGACACTGATAATCGCGGAACGCGAAAACAAGAACACAACAATTACAGGTCACATCCGTCACAATTCCGTGATGACAGAAACAATAACCGGACACGACTGGTCTATTCTTACAACGCAAATCGTGACCAAAATAGACACCACCCGTACGACAACCGTTGGCAGAGTAGTAATAATTACAGGGAAAGATCACCTCTCCGCTGTAGTGACTATCACAGAGACAATCAGAGAAACAGACAATATGGGAACCAAAATAATTATTATCAAGGGAGACAGAATAACTTCAGACGCAACAGTTCAGCGCGCAGTTACGATTCAGGGAGAAATTCTCCACCACTTAACCGACAAGAAAGAAACTACAGGAACTACCGACATGATGACAGACGATGTGATCGTAACGACAGACCTGAATTGCATCAGAACTGGCGGGATTCAAACAGAGCAGGGCCCTCTCGAGGAGGTGAATTTGTAGAAGTTAGGTCTCCAAATCCCAATAACGACGCGCGCCAACAAAGAGACAATAGGCAATGACTCACACCGCTGGCAGCCACAAAACGTTCTTATGACACTAACGACGCAGCTGCCGTAGCTAGTAATTACGTAAAAATGGAAGACATTAGGGACATCTTACTCCAGGAACACGACGTAAAACATAACGACATTGCATATCCTGTGATTCACATTACTGTAAATGACGTAAAATTTATGGCAGTACTTGACTCTGGCAGTCCCATTTCAGTAATCAGTGAAACAGCCTTTAGCAAATGCAACAAATCGAACGATTGTCCCACACTTCCGTTACGTAAGATTAAATTACAAGGTGCAATCTTTGGAAAAAGTGTAGATGTACGCCAACAAACCAACTTAGAATTCTTTTGTCAAAGCCACAGCTTCTCTATGAGCTTTCTTATTGTTCCATTATTGTCGACGGAAATTATATTGGGAGTAGACTTTTTGAATGAATACAAAGCAATCTTAAACTCTCACGATGCTGAAATAAGTTTAGAGAAAGAAGGTAAGTCAATAGCTTTGAAATTTGAAGATTGGCTCTCAAACCATGACGAGGAAATTAATCGGCTTTACCGTCTGTTAGACAACAGTTCGGACTTTTCTACGGAACTTGACGCTAACAATCATTCTGCAAGTACTGACAGGGATGATATCGACGGCGCATTTGACACTAATAAGTTAATTCAGAATAAAATTCAAACAATTGAGAATTGTAATGACACTCATAGGCAGGACCTTTTTGAGATTTTACAAGCACATTCCACAGTTTTTACTCATAAAACAGGAACAATCAAGGGATTTCAATACCAATTTCGTGTTCGTGAGCATACTAAATTTTGTGTTAGACCATATGTAATTCCAGCACATTATAGGGACCGTGTTAGAACAGAAATACAATCTATGCTTGACGAGGGCATTATTGAGCCTGCAGTGAGCTCATACAACAATCCATTACATGTTGTTGAGAAGAAAAATGGATCGATCAGGCTTGTCTTAGATTCGAGACAAATCAATACGATCATTATTCCTGAAACAGACAGGCCGCAAACGTTGGAAGAACTTCTTCAAAATTTTAATGGTGTAAAAGTGTTGTCTTCCATTGATCTCAGATCCAGCTTTTATCAGATCGAACTTCATCCAGAATGTAGAAAATACACAGATTTCCTTTGTTTCGGCGTTTGTTATCAGTTTCGGAAACTTCCCTTTGGTTTGAACATTTCTTCAGCAGCATTCATTCGCGGGCTAAATTCCATATTACCTGAGTTCTTAAAACGCCACATCACCTTATATGTGGACGATATTCTAATAGCAGAAGCTTCATGGGAACTACATAATCGCATCCTCAACAGTTTGTTACGTATTTTTGCAGAATCTGGAATTACAGTTAACTTGGAAAAGTCTGAATTCGGTAGGACAAAGGTGAAGTTTTTGGGACATATTATTTCTTCTGAAGGCATTCAGCCGGATCCTGAAAAGTTAGAAGCAATCAGAGCCATTCCAGGTCCATCCACAAAAAGACAAGTCCGCAGTTTTCTAGGTCTCGTAAATTTTTACAGTCGTTTTCTGAATATGCAAATTCTTGTTACACCAAAACTTTGTTCTCTCACTGGAAAAAATACTATTTGGAACTGGGACGAACAAGCACAGTTGGAATTCAATTCTTTGAAAGAAGCGTTACTTCACGGGCCAATCTTAGCTCATCCAGATCTGTCACAAGATTTCTGCCTTAGCACGGATTCTTCTAAAGTCGGTCTTGGTGCCCATTTATTTCAAGAAGCCATAGAAAATGGCACTACCATTCAGAAAACCATTGCTTTTGCTAGCCGAGTGCTAACAAAATCTGAAAAAAATTATTCCGTTACTGAATTAGAAGCTTTAGCTATCGTTTGGACATTTAACAAATTCCGTTTCTTTCTTTCTGGTAAGCACGTAAAAGTATACAGAGATCATCGTGCATTACAATTTCTTATGTCTTCAAAATTAAATCATGACAGGTTAAAACGTTGGGCATTGGTTCTGCAAGAATTTCGCTTCACAATAGTCTACATTCCCGGCAAGGAGAACATTGTTGCGGACGCACTGTCACGCGCACCGGCTGGGCTTGAGAAAAGTACCACAGAAGGCAACCTCGAGAAAAATTTCAGTATTCTTTACATTCAGAAAGTCGCCTTTGAAAACTTCATCACCACATCTTTAAAGGACATTGCTCATGAACAAGATAAAGATCCGATTTGGAAATACATCAAGAGCAAATGGCATGAAAAGACACACACACAGATTCGGCATTATTATCTGGTTAGAAACAACATACTGTTCAAACGCTGCACTGTTGATGACAAGCTATGGGTACTTTGCATTCCTGACGATTTTGTTAATAAGCTCATTTGGTACATTCATTTCAGCTACGCACATTTTGGTCCACGAAAATGTTATCATATTCTTCGAACGACTTGTTATTTTAACAATATGGAAAAAAGAATTCGAAGAGTCTTGTCTATTTGTAAACTTTGTCAAAAGGCGAAACCATCTACTGTCTCACATCGTGCTCCGTTGTTTCCTATTATTCCTTCTAAATTAAGAGAATTTGCTGCTGTTGATCTCTTGGGACCGCTTGTCAGAACATCCAATGGATTTTCGTACGTTCTAGTCGCTGTTGAACTTACTTCAAAATTTGTTTCTTTCACTCCGTTACATAAAGCCACTGGACGATCTGTATCCAATGCCTTTGTTAAAAATTTCTTACGTGAAGTTGGCCACGTTGCTAAAGTCATTTCAGATAACGGACCGCAATTTAGATCTGCTGTTTGGTCACGCACGCTTCGGAATCATAAAATCAAACCTGTTTTTATTTCATTGTACTCACCACATTGTAACCCGTCTGAACGGATTATGAAAGAAATCAATAAGCTTTGCAGACTTTATTGTCACAGAAAGCATCAGCATTGGGACAGATATTTACACTTATTTCAAAACGTGCTGAATGAAATGCCTCACGACTCCACTGCTTTACCACCTACTCTTGTACTAAAGAATGAAGAACCACCGAACAGAATCAGAGAGCTTGTACCTTTCCCGAATACACGTAAACTTCGACCCAAAGACATAATTGATTTGGCTATTAAAAATATAAAATCTGCAGCAGACAAAAGGAGAAAATTACACGGTAAAGCAAATGCCAAGAAATTATACATTGGTCAGAAAGTTCTCATTAAAGCTCATTCATTGTCACATAAGAAGAAACACTTGGGTCACAAATTCTTTCTAGTTTACAATGGACCATACAGAATCCGACGTATACCACATGATAATTGCGTTGAAGTTGAAACTCTGCGTACTAGGAAGAGTAATGGTTTACACCACATTTCACATGTAAAACCATTTATTGAGAGATAATCTGCTTTTTAACTTTGTCTTTGCCATAAAACTTTTCACTTCACATTTCTAGTATGCTTTGTCAGACTTAAGAAACTGTTAACATGCAACAATGTTTGAAGTTAAATATCCAGTCTAGAACCTAGGGAACATTTTTAAACAGAAATTACGATTGCATTGTTACAGTGAACAGACGACACAGTGTTGTATTTGTACATTCTTGCTTGTTAGTTGCTTGATTACGTAACAACTATCAGGCTCACATACTTAGAACATATACCGGCACTGCTAATGAGATTTTCATGTAACATTTTGGTTTACTTGAAAAGACATTCTTTATTTCAAGTACTTTTTGTGGGATTAAATATGAGTTAGCACTTGGTTTCTTTGACAGCTACACAATTATATCACGACGCTACTAATGTGTGACACAATTTACATTGTTGCTTTTGTGCTGTATCTGCTTTATATCTGCACAGTTTTTTTGAATTCTTCTGCAAAGTAAAATATGTTTTAGTAGTAACTTTTGTGGTATAGCTACATGAGACTGCCTTTTCCGTAGCACAACAATACGTTACAGCACAGTACATTCTTCATCATGGCAATAAGCGTAATAACTAAGATATCTATACGCAAAGCATTTCACTTTTGTTTATCATGAGGTAAGTACATTGACTTCTGCAGAACTTAGCTTTCGGAGGACAATAACTACGGCACTTCCACAGAGATTATCTTACAGCAAAAGGCACATTTAGCGCTACAGTACACGTATTTGAGTCATTAATTTTGTACTTAAAACATTTATTTTTAAAGATTTTTGAATTACAAAGAAAGTTTTCCGTGATACATTTCATTCCATTGCTGTAATCTGTAACACCTGAGGGTATAATTACATTAATCCTCAGGGGGGTACACGCTTACTTTGTGTACCATGTGTGTGGCAACCACAAGGAACCCTAGCTAATATGGTATTTGCTTATACAACTTTACACATCAGTACCATATTTCTCTAACACACAAATTACACAGCTATCTGATCATTTAACTGAGAGATAAACATTTTTTTACTACATCAGTGACACATGTTTACGCAATACACAGTTGGGTAACTTCACACTTATGAAACTGTATTTTGTCTGTACTTTGTAAACTGTTCATATTTTTTCGGAATCATTGTGATACTATGAGAGCTTTGAATGATGTATTTGGTAAGGGAGCATGATTTTAAAGTACGTTTGAGGTAGATGACACTTTTGACATGAGCAGAGAATTTTTTTAGGGTGTGAAATTATTGCAGAAAGCTACGACGTTTTTGAGAGTTGACTGAGGTGTTATGATATTATTACGACGACGATGTGTATTATGTTGTTGAGGAATGTTTATTATGCTACGTATTTCTCATGATGAAATATTGAAGAAGTGTCGACGAATAAAGTAAGGAATAATGAGTAGTGGTTAGGGACGCTGATTTGTGAGAAAGGTTGTTGGAAACCAAGAATCGTACTTTAAGAGTTATGTGTGTATATGCGTGAATGTATCACAATGCTGGCGAAAATTTTTTGAACGCTGTTATATTTACAGGATTTTGTTTCTACACATTTGTAACGCAAATTTTCGACCTGTGAAATTTTTATGTGCGACTGTCACTATAGCGGAAACTGCTGTCGTATTCCGTAAGAAAGTTAAGTGACCACCTGCACGTAATGCATCGCGGGCACCCACCTGGGCGACAGCCGCCCGAAAAAAAAGCCATTAGCCTTTCAGCGGCACAGGTAGGAAAAAAAAAAAAAAAAAAAAAAAAAAAAAAAAAAAAAAAAAAAAAAAAAAAAAGGGGGGAGGCCATTATCCTCGGAAATATTCTTACATCTGCAAACCTGATAATGACAAGTGTCTTTCTATGAGAGCTACTGACTTACGAAATGCCACATAGCTATTGAATGATGTTTTTATGCTTTGGTTTGCGTAATTGCTTATTTCATTTGACATCTGTTTTACAGCTGTGTTGCAGCATTGGTTTTATAAAATAAACTTAAATGCATCTGCTAATGTGAACACTTTCTGTCAACAGATTTATTAAATAAGTATTTTCTGATCCACATTCTTCGAAAAAGGAGCTCTTGGAATGGAGAGAACAATAAGAAGGGACTAATAACAGTAACTGCATCTATAATTTTCTTTTCAAGTACATGGTAATATTTTTTTTACAATAAGTTGTTGTGGTGCACCACTTTAATTACATAGACATTAAGATGTGATTATACATTTCCCTTATCTGCATTGTTATCTTTAGTGTACTATTTTTTCTGCTTGAGCTATGTCATGTTTAGATATAAGCTGCTGTTTGCCAGGCATAGTGCTACTGAACTTTAATTTGTGTTACTCTGCTAAGCCAGATTTATTTTTTTGTTTGCTGCGCATTGCCTCATATTAGTTGTAATGTTGAATTGCTTGGTAATTTAGATTTACTGTAGCTTGCTTTGCGATTTTCCATTTTTTTTCATTTCTGTTTATATTAATTGTTTTATGTGCTGCTGCATTGCCTCGTCCCTTAGTTTAGCATCTGAGCTCAGTAGATTTAAGTTAGCTTAAGAGGGGGTAGCCTCTAAGAGAATGAGTTGCGATGAATAGGAAGAAATGCATTCAGAAGTTATACGAAAAAAAGTACAGAAAACAGGTTTAGGTAGGATTTTCTTGGAAATAAATGTTGAGGTAAGAAATGTGTGAACATATAAATACAGAAAGCATGCTTAGATAGAATTTTTTTGGTGGAAACAAAGGATGAAATAAGAGGAAAGATATATGAAGTTTTGGGTTGGACTGCAGTACCACATGTTACACTGAAAACGAACCCTGTCCTTTCCTATTGGTGTTATCCCACTATGTGTTTGTGTACCCTTGTGTATTTGTTTTCTTCCTGTCACTGTGTAGTTTCATAGAATTTTTTCTTCTTTTAATATTAAGCTACATTCACTATGATGAGGAATACTGTTATCCTCAAATATACTTGGCATTAATAATATGTTATTTACCTTATAAATATGCTTACACATTATTTATTCTGTTTTGTTTTAATGCTCATGTGTAAAGTTGATGTTCCAAAAGTTATTCTGATCTTTTATGTATCTACTTATCTCATAATTCCTGTAACTCTGATGGATATGTTATTTCGATTCTTTTGTAAAGCCTGTACTACAAATGTTATCTGTATTGTTATGTTTTTAATGATGTATTTTGTACCTTTGTTATTGTATTCTTATGTTATAAAATTGTAATTGTCACCAGTTCATGATATTATTAACTTGTTAGTTACATTTCACTGCACACGTTTCTGTTGGTCATAGTATATGGACAATATGTGAGAAGTAGGGACTGTTAGTGTTTGCACGTGTGTTAATAATTCAGCAAGGGACTGGATAACAGCATTGCTGGTTCTAAGGACAATTCCAAAAACTTTGTGAGTGCACAAGTGGTGGTTATGGACTTGCTATATTATCCGCAAGACTCTTCAATGGTGATTGTGCACCTGCACAGTCACAACAGATGGCTGCTGGCTATCTCTACAAGGACTACAGTGGGTCTGCACCTCTGGTGGCCCACCAATACCATTATCTCTACAAGGACTACAGTGGGTCTGCGTCTTTGCTGACTCACCAATACCATTATTTCTACAAGGACTGCAGTGGGTCTGCACCTTTGATGACCCACCAATACCGTAATCTCTACCAGGACTACAGTGGGTCTGCTCTGTGATGACCTACCCACCAATATTCTTCAAAACTTCGACTGACTCTGCTGTGGGTTTGCTCTGTTGTGGCCCATTACCTGTATGCATGTCAAGAGTCAGCACTGTCTTTCCGTTGGAAGGACGACACTACTACTTCAAGACTGCATGGAAATCCACTACTTCTGTGTGCATTTTCTTTTACTGCTCAGACTTTGAGAAAAACTCTGCATTTTTACTGTGATGAACAATCTGGACTGTCTTTATGGACTGTGAGAAATTTTTAGCTTTTGACCAACATTGTATCAATAAGTGTGTGCATTTGATTTCTTTGTTATTGTAATTATGAAAAATTTTTTTCAAATCTGTATTGGCCACTGCCCAATCCAATTTGTAAAATTTTTTGTGGGGAGCATGGGGGCTATGTAAGTAGGCTGTTTAGGTTTTTTTATTGGTAACGCCACCTCTGTATGAAAATCACTGGCTGTGCTGTGTGCAGTCTGTGGCTGCTTTGCATTGTTGTAATACTCGCCATTGTAGTGTTGGGCAGCGGCAGCTGGATGTGAACAGCGCGTAGCGTTGCGCAGTTGGAGGTGAGCCGCCAGCAGTGGTGGATGTGGGGAGAGAGATGGCGGAGTTTTGAAATTTGTCATGAACTGCTATATTTATATATGATGATATCAAGGTAAATACATTGTTTGTTCTCTATTAATATCTTTCATTTGCTAACTATCCCTATCAGTAGTTAGTGCCTTCCATAGTTTGAATCTTTTATTTAGCTGGCAGTAGTGGCGCTCGCTGTATTGCAGTAGCTTGAGCAGCGAAGATTTTTGTGAGGTAAGTGATTTGTGAAAGGTATCGTTTAATGTTAGTCAGGGCCATTCTTTTGTAGGGAATTTTGAAAGTCAGATTGCGTTGCGCTAACAAAATATTGTGTGTCAGTTTAAGCACAGTCGTGTATAATTCTTCAAAGGGGACGTTTCAATTTTTACCACCATCTTGAGACTGTGTGCCGACTGCTTGTGATACAGGCACTCGACACGGTAAGGAAAGTTTAAAAGCAGAGCCGACACTAATGGAAAATCTTTCTACTGGTGATATTGGCCTCAAATGAGGAAATCGATTGACAAAAGCGACTCTGACAAAGGGCAGAGTGCTCTGGCACACCGCCTGGAAACGACCATTTTGGAAAGAGCGAAACTGCTCGGCTGCTCTTAGGCCACTTTGGTGAGCATCTACGGAACGTGGGTGATCGATGCTGAAACCACGAGTAGGTGACAAGGTATTGGAATTATGAAATTTATTCGCAACTACAGTCGATTTCTGACATTAGCTACTGTAAGTATAAAAATATTACCTATTAGTGAAACATGAGAGTTTGTGCTGGATAAAGACTGGATGACACGCCCTATTAAACCTGCAGGACAGGACAAATAGTAGAAATTGTGGAAGGGGGGGCCAGAATGAGCGGCTGTCAGTTACACTCCAAACATAACACTTTATATAGTTGTCCAAACATTACAGCGCAACTTCTAAGCTTGACTATCGACTGAAAACGTCGATAATTCTAAAACGGCTGAAGGTCCATGAATTAAATGCAACTGCTATAATTCTTTTTTTTTCTTAGAGGCAGAAGGCTCTAGGCTTTAACCTAAAATAGTATTTAAGCCCAAGCGATGTAAGACTTGAGTAGTCAGATAGATTAAGTTTTTAGAAGTGGCTGAAGGGCCATAAATTTAAAACAACATAACTACAATAACTTTTCAACAGGCAGAAGGCCCAGGCTTTATCTTCAAACTATGTAAAATTTGCTCAATTTAGAAAAACTTACTTTTAAAACGGCTTTGATTTTAAAAACACAATTACAAGCATACAAATTCCAACCATCGGCTATGAGCCATTCAAAATACACAATTAAACGTCAACAAGAAAGGCAGTATAGGCAACGGCGCTCAGAAGTTTCCAGGGGGCTCGGTCTGCTCTTGAAATCTTAACGTTCTCTTAGGTGAGACAAGAAGTCGGCCCAACTATACTCGATCCGCCGACAACACAACCAAGAAACAGTTAGGGATCCATCGACAAGACGACTTGCTAACCACCGACCAGTATACGAGAATTCCAAAGCCAGAATATTACAGACACAGCCGCCCACAACGAAATATACATTAAGCTCTCAAAAATTACACCCCACGTTGGACAGCGACAACAGGTGAGGAAAAGACACTGCCTGAATTTACGTCAGCGACCAGGGCAGGTAACCGCAACACTAACGGCCACAAGGAAGAAAATTTCGCTGGTGCACTTGAATTTCAAACCGATAAATATAGTTAATTCCACCACATGACCGCTAAATCTTCACCAACTCGAACACTCACTGTTGCTTCCAGGAACACCGCCTACAGTGAACCACCAACCAAGGGGAAAACATGAACAGACGTGGCTTCGGTAATTAAATCACCACTCAACTTTCACGTTCTGGTTCGGTGAGCCACGAACCTCTTAGCACTCTGAACAGCCCCCAACACTCTCCCACACTGCACAGAGACCGCCAGAGGGCCCGGCCGACTGCACCGCGCGAAGACTTGCTTGCTGATCCGCCTCAACCGATCGACTCATTGCCAGTACGCCGACAAAATTTAAAACAAGTAGTCAGTGGAAATGACACCAATTACACACACAGCTTGACAAACACTTGCACGAAGACTTGAACGACACTCAGCAGTGGCTGTGCAATCACGAAGACAAATCGGGAGTCGATACACACACGCAACCAACCCATAAGCGATCGGCAAGACAATTCACGTCGTCCAGTAGGACGACCGACCGACGATCCACGAAGACCGTCAAGTGATGCGTGGGGGCAACGGTCGGGCGAGCCATGGACATCCAGGCGTCACTGCTGCTCCAACCCGACTGAACTACAGCCGCGTTCCAACTCCACGACAGGCAGGTCCGAACTGCCCTCCTGGCACGTTCCAACTCACTCCACGACAGACGACAACCGGGAAGTAACAGCAGTGCAGCAAAGATAACACGTGAGGGATATATCGATAGGCGCTGTAGGTGCCGCTGATGGGCAGACAAAGCAGCAACTCAGTGACAACAGAAATTGAAGTAAGATAATGAGGTGGCAACACGATAAAAAGGATGTAAAATAAGAGATGGCACGAGCGCGGGCCACGCACTGCTCACTGGAATCCGGAATACCCGCTAGTAGCAAGGGGTTTCCTTAATAATTTCGCTTCCGTTACTGCCTACGACACCATCGCTAACAACTTTACTTGGATTCCCACCGCAGGGTTTCGGGGAGACAGATGTATTCAACGTCGGTATTATTGCACGTCGAGGCTTGTAATACTTATTTCTAACAATGTCTGAAGAACCAGACATACGTGCAGCTGTACTAAATTAATGAAATAGTTCGCAATTGAGGAATCTTTCTGATATTAGCTGCACTATGTATGAAGATTTACGTATTGGTAAAACATGCAAATTTGCGCTGGACCAGGACTCGAAAACGGCTTACCGGTTTGTCGCGAGCAGTCGGCTTAACCACTTCACCTATCTTACCTTGCTTCCAGGACCGACGAATAAATTTCATAAATGGAGTAAAGCTGCAAGGTCGTCACCTATGCCTGGTTCTTCTGACATTGTCGAAAATAATTGTTTACGAAATTCCTGCATCCTGGAGTAGCCGTGGGCCAGTAACTTCTGTTAATCAGTACAACGAAAAACCAGTCCAAAGTTGCAAATTTTACTTCTTTTATTAGTTCGGTGACTGTTTTCGGACCAAGATTCATTTATAGATCATCGCAACATAGTCGAAAATTATATTTCGAAAGAGGTGAAAACCATGTCAAAAATGAACAACGAACAGCTACGGCGCATAAGGATAACTATGAAATTTATTTTTAATTGTCATTTGTTCTGCTGAAAGACCTACGGTAATATGTTATGTTGCATCGCTAGCAATAATAGAATTCTGGATGAGAACATTAAGAAACAGAAATTAATTACTCTTTCTATAAATCGTAAAGAAATCAGTTCTCAAGTATCTGACGGCGAGTTTTAAAATATTCTCTAACAGTTACTAACAACTATTCTGCAATGCTCCTGTACGCAACAGACAACTTATCTCGTCTTTCCGCTGCAACTGCGTGATCAGCAAATTGCTAAAAATAATTCAAAAGCAATCCTAGGATCCATAGAGAGTGCAATGCATGGTCATAATAATTGCAACAACTACTGCCATATCTTTTTATAAAAATTGAATGATCAGGAGGGGTTTGGTCAAAAACGGTGTAAAAAATGAAAGAAACCAATAACGACTTTAATGTACTATATTCGCAAGATAGTTTATTTAAATACTGACAATTTACATGGACCTTAATTATTCCACAACAAAGATACGAATACAGGGTGAGTCACCTAACATTAACACTGGAAAAACCTCCCAAACCACCATAAACACGGAATAACCAATTCCGCAGACCGAAAGTGAGGAGAGGGCCTGTGGTAACTGGTTAACACAAACCACTGATAAATGCGCGGAAGTCTGATTTTCAACACATACTTGCGTTTTTTAAATGGAAACTTGTTTCCCGGGTTCGATTCACGGCGGGGTCTGCGATTTTCTCTGCCTCGTGATGGCTGGGTGTTGTGTGCTGTCCTTAGGTTAGTTAGGTTTAAGTAGTTCTAAGTTCTAGCGGACTGATGACCATAGATGTTAAGTCCCATAGTGCTCAGAGCCATTTTTGCAAACTTGTTATTATTTTTAGTACAACTGAATATAGAAACAAGTTTTTAATCAATGGCGTTTGTTACATTGCAAAATATTAAGTACATCCAGGGTAATTTGTAACGTAAAGTTGACGCTTGAAACATCAGATGTTCAGTCGCGTGTTGG
Source organism: Schistocerca piceifrons (assembly GCF_021461385.2). Taxonomy (NCBI): domain Eukaryota; kingdom Metazoa; phylum Arthropoda; class Insecta; order Orthoptera; family Acrididae; genus Schistocerca; species Schistocerca piceifrons. Next base: position 568,386,888 of record NC_060138.1, read on the forward strand.
CCGGCCGTGGTGGCCGAGCGGTTCTAGGCACTACAGCCTGGAACCGCGCGACCGCTACGGTCGCAGGTTCGAATCCTGCCTCGGGCATGGATGTGTGTGATGTACTTAGGTTAGTTAGGTTTAAGTAGTTCTAAGTTCTAGGGGACTGATGACCTCAGAATTGAGTCCCATAGTGCTCAGAGCCATTTGAACCAAGTCGCGTGTTGTAACAAACAAGATCTGTAGGCGTATGTTTACGAGGACTACGATGTTTACGGGTTTGGCTGTCTCCGTGTTTGCATGGGTCGTAACACGCAAACGGGTCCGTAAAAACCCATCACACGAGAAGCATGTGCAGCTGGTGTGTTAACTGCTGTTGCCGTGAACCCACACAAGAGTTCACGTGACATCGCCCGATGCAGTGCAGTGAGTCAGAGTAGTGTAATGCGCATACTTCATCGTCACAAATTTCATGTGTCGCTGCATCAGCAATTACATGGAGATGACTTTAATAATCGAGTGAATTACTGTCAGTGGGCATTAACAGGGAATGCGTTGCAGTTCTACCTGTTTACCGATGAAGCAGGTTTCACAAACCACGGTGCAGTGTATTTACGAAACATGCATTACTGGTCCGTGGACAATCCTCGCTGGCTTCGACAGGTAGAGCGACAGAGACCGTGGAATGTAAATGTATGGTGCGGAGTAATTGGCGATTATCTCATTGGTCCTCACTTCATTGAAGGCACTTAAACAACTGCAAAATATATCGAGTTTCTACAAAATGATCTTCCAGCATTGCCAGAAAATGTCCCGTTAAAAGGCGTAGACGTATGTGGTATCAACGTGATGGTGCTCCCACACGCTCTGCAATGAACACCAACAGACCCTTGACAGAATGTTCGACGGGCGTTTCTTAGGACGTGGCGGACGCATAAATTGGCCAGCCCGTTCTCCTGATCTTACACCTGTAGACTTCTTTCTGTGGAGTACGTTAAAGGAGAACGTCTACCATGGTGTGCCTACAACTCCAGAGGATGTGAAACATCGTACTGTTCAAAAAAATGTTGAATGTGTGTGAAATCGTATGGGACTTAACTGCTAAGGTCATCAGTCTCTAAGCTTACACACTACTTAACCTAAATTATCCTAAGGACAAACACACACACCTATGCCCGAGGGAGGACTCGAACCTCCGCCGAGACTAGCCTCACAGTCCATCACTGCAGCGCCTCAGACCGCTCGGCTAATATCCCGCGCGGCGAAACATCGTACTGAGGCAGCCTGTGGCAACATTACACGAGATGTACTGCGTCGTGTAAGACATCCATTACGCGGTAGATTGCAAATGTGTGCTGCAAATGATGCGCACCACTTTGAACATTTATTGGCCTGAAATGTCAGTACACACTCTTTTACATTCTGTAATTGAAAACAAAAAACAAATTTGTAAGTTTAACTCCATTCTCGTGGTAATGTATATAGTCTTCTAACAAAAACAGTGCCGTAGAGGATTCTTCAGATAAAAAGAATAATAAAAATGTTAGCATGTGGACTTAATGTGCTGTTCAAGTCTCTTATGTACCTACGTTACATCACTGGACTTAACGTGCTGTTCAAGTCTCTTCCGTACCTACGTTACATCACTGTTCTTTTTGTATCCCTAATTAATTCGGTTCTCTCCGACACGCGCGACTGAGCTGCTGAGGAGTTACTCAAGCGTCAACGTTACGTTACAAATTACTCAGGATGGCTCTGAGCACTATGGGACTTAACATCTATGGTCATCAGTCCCCTAGAACTTAGAACTACTTAAACCTAACTAACCTAAGGACAGCACACAACACCCAGCCATCACGAGGCAGAGAAAATCCCTGACCCCGCCGGGAATCGAACCCGGGAACCCGGGCGTGGGAAGCGAGAACGCTACCGCACGACCACGAGATGCGGGCTACTCAGGATGTAATTAATATTTTACAGTATAAGAAACGGCATTGATTAGCTGGCTGCGGTGGTCTAGCGGTTCTAGGCGCGCAGTCCGGAACCGCGGGACTGCTACGGTCGCAGGTTCGAATCCTGCTTCGGGCATGGATGTGTGTCATGTCCTTAGGTTAGTTAGGTTTAAGTAGTTCTACGTTCTAGGGGACTGATGACCTCAGATGTTATGTCCCATAGTGCTCAGAGCCATTTGAACCATTTTTCGGCATTGATTAAGTATTTGTTTCGATTTTCGGTTGTGCTAAAACTGATAACAGTTTTCCACTTAACAAAACATAAGTATGTGTTGAAAATCATACTTCGGTGCATTTCTCAATGCTTTGTATTAACCAGTTACATCAGCCCCTCTCCTCATTTTCGGTCTGCGGAATTGGTTATCCCGTGTTTGTTGGGGTTTGGGAGGTGTTTCCGATGGTAATGTTAGGTGACTCACCCTGCATTACCCACAATGTATGCTTAAGCAAATCTGACATAATCCCTCCAGAGCGCAAGCAAGCAACAACTACGTGCAGCAAAAAGGCAAAATTACAAAAGAACCTCAATTAATACCAGTCTCCGACGGCGCCATTAGCGCGACCACGGCAGGCTGCGACCCATGTCGCGCCGCTTCTCTCCACCGCAGGGTGTGTCCGACCACTTCCGACTTCTCTCAACAACTGTTCGCTGGCTGCTACACGCGATGATAATATCTCAGACTCCAGAGCACCTGGAAGCGTACTCGGATAGCCGAGGTTGTTAAGGTGACCACTCTCCACTAGCAAGGGTTTGAGTCCTGCTTCGGGACAAATTTTCATGTGTCACCAATAGGTAATATCCGCATCCCTAACGCAGCTGATTTCAGAAACATTCCGTAATCGCGAATACATCTCGCACATTTAGTACAGGTGCAAGACCATCACCTATGTCTCTTTCTTCAAACATAGTTACAAATAATGTATTGGAGATCCACACAAAATTACAGAAAGCAGAGGTCAGTAGTCTACCCGTTCTGTAAACAGAACTACCGGTGTTCTGTGACAGATCTGACGCAGAGTACAACGATATTCGAGGCACGCGTTCAGCACACGTGGTTGAACATGGGACGCCACAGCAGATGACCTCTAGCTCTTTCCATGTTGACCTAACGAGACTGGATTGCGGATCAATGGAAATGTTGCGGCTGGGCGGCTGAATCAGCCTTCTTGTTACAACACATCGATGGTCGTGTCCGCATACGCCGTCATACTAGTGAACTGCTGCTCGGAAAATGCACCGCGCCGAGGACTCAGGTCCGTGGGGCAGTATTACGCTCTGGGTGACATTTACATGTGCATCCGTGAGACTTGTGGAAGTAATAGAAGGCACCATCGCAGCTGTGGACTACGTGAACATTATGTACGGGCCACCTGCATCCATTCACGCTTCTCCGCCGACGGTGGCACCATTGAACAGAATAACTCGCCTTGTCATAAGGTCAGACTCGTGGTTCAGAGGTTTGTGGAGCACGTTAGTGAACGCACGTTCATCTCTGGATCATCAGTTTCGCCTGATCTGAACCCGGTGGAACACATCTAGGGAGCTATCGCGTGCCAGCTCTGCGCTCGGAAACCAAGGGCCAGTAATTCACGGGAACTGCGTGGTCTGTGCGTAGACGCCTGGTGCACATACCTCCAGAAACGTATGAAGGATTTGTACGCCACGTACTGCGCTGCAAAGAAGGGGGACGTACACGATATTTAGCAGATGGTCATAAAGTACTGGCTCAAAAGTGTCTTTGAATAAAATTGTATTAATGTGTGATCATTGCTTCAGAAATACTTACTTGATAGAGAACGTGTATTTTTAACCGCGTTCTTGAAGAGAGTGGAGCGACATGAGTCTTCTTACTGTTTGCAGTATCACTTTCCGAAAATGGATTCTGTGCTGTTTCTGTTCCGTTATGAAATTTTGCCTTTTCAATAAATGTGAAACTGCGTGGTGCTGACAGTGTAGGTATGTAGTGTGGCTCATTTCTTGCATCTGTCTTAAAACAAAATTAATCGCCGATTTCATAATCGCCATATCTCTCTTCCCTTCTTTGTAGCAGCTTTCAAATATTGTCATGAAACTTTAATAAACCATTTTTAACAACAGTTTTTCGCTCAATAGTCCTCTAGGTAAAATTTTAACAATATTAACTATATAGTAAAATACTAACTGAACGACCACTTCTAGAAAGCAAGTTTCGTTTTTTGCCTCTTATGGCTGACCATAGCACAACATAAATGTGGAGCCCTCTCGGCATTAGGTGTTTCATAGGATTGTAACTTTTATGCTAATATTTTATACTACTTATCTGAATTGATATAACGTGTGAAAAGCAGTGGAATGTAGGAAATTATATTCTAGACATTTGATACATAAAAAAATACAAAAATACCAGTACATGTGTAAAATTAGTTTGCGCAGTAAGAAAATAAAGCAGCGTTCTCAGAGGAATGTGAAAGTCAACAATTAAAATGCTTCTATTAAACTATGACAAGGAATGTGATGAATACGAACGGCAATTCGTATCCCTAAACAACCCTGATCCTGTTGATAAGAATGTGAACCAACTGAATTATCATCTACACACATCAAAAAAAGTTTTGCATTACCGCGGTTCCGAGAGTTCTGTAACCTGTAGAGAAAATTGGAGCAGAGATCAACATAAACATCATTTCCGCCCTTTTTATTGCTCATGAAAACCACATATTGCATGTTGTATCACCATACGGCTAGACCTTCAGAGGTGGTGGTCCATATTGCTGTACACACCGGTACCTCTAATACCCAGTAGCACGTCCTCTTCCTCTTGCATTGATGCATGCCTGTATTCGTCGTGGCATACTGTCCATAAGTTCACCAAGGCACTATTGGTCCAGATTGTCCCACCCCTCAACGGCGTTTCGGCGTAAACCCCTTAGAGTGGTTGGTGGGTCGCGTCGTCTATAAACAACTCTTTACAACCTATCCCAGGCATGTTTGATGGGGTTCATGTATGGAGAACAAGCTGGCCACTCTAGTCGAGCGATGTCGTTATCCTGAAGGAAGTCATTCACAGGATGTGCACGATGGGGACGCGAATTGTCGTCCATGAAGACGAATGCCTCGCCAATATGCTGCCCATATGGTTGCACTATCGGTCGGTGGATGGCATTCACTTATCGTACAGACGTTACGGCGCTTTCCATGACCACCAGCGACGTACGTCGGCCCCACATAACGCCACCCCAAAATATCAGGGAACCTCCACCTTGCTACACTCGCTGGACAGTGTGTATAAGGCGTCGAGCATGACCGGGTTGCCTCCAAACAAATGTCCGACGATTGTCTGGCTGAAATCATATGCGACCCTTATCGGGGAAGAGAACGTGATGCTAATGGTGAGCGGTTCATTCGGCATGTAGTTGGGCTCATCTGTACCGCGCTGCATGATGTCGTGGTTGCAAAGATGGACCTCGCCGTGGACGTCGGGAATGACGTTGCGCATCATGCAGCCTACTGCGCACAGTTTGAGCTGTAACACTACGTCCTGTGACTGCACAAAAAGCATTACTCAACATGGTAGCGTTGGTGTCAGGGGTCCTCTGAGCCATAATGCTTAGGTAGCGGTCATCCACTGCAGTAATAGCCCTTGGGCGGCTTGAGCGAGGCATGTGATCGACAGTTCCTGCCTCTCTGTACCTCCTCCATGCCCGAACAACATTGCTTTGGTTCACTCCGAAACGCCTGGACGCTTCCTCTGTTGAGAGCCCTTCCTACCACAGAGTATCAATACTGACGCGATCGAACAGCGGTATTGACTGTCTAGGCATGGTTGAACTACAGACAACACGAGCCGTGTACTTGCTTCCTGATGGAATGACTGGAACTGATCGACTGTCGAACCCCACACTTAATAGGCATGTTTTTTTACATCTTTGGGTGGGTTTAGTGACATCTCTGAATAGTCAAATGGACTGTGTCTACGATAGAATATTCACAGTCAACGTCTATCTTCAGGAGCTCTGGGAACCGATCTAACACAAAACTTTTTTGATGTGTGTATATTCGCTATCTTCAAAGATTATTAGATCAACTGCTACGAATGCTGAGAGATCAACTTTGTTTTCAACCTCAACGTTCGCGCTTCAGATCCCTCCCGCTGCAAAAAGGGATAAAATAAAGAGGAGAAATGCTCCTGCAGAAGCACAAAATCGACGAATACGTTCCTCTTTAAAAATTGACAGGACAGAGGGGAAACAGCTGCCTCAACCTCATTCCACCTTCCTCTCCAAAAATATTCGAATTCGAACACGTTCGCGTTTATTTGTGCTGATTGAAAATATCAGAGAGACAGTGACGGTGGGAGAGAGAGGAAACAGTGCCAATGGAAGAGAAAGAGAGGAGACAGTCACGGTGTCTGTGAAAGAGAAAGAGAGATGGATGGAGGTAGAAGCTGTGGGAACAAAAGGGAGAAGATATAATGCAAACGAAACATACAGATGAGTAAAACCATACATATTCTTGGGTGGGAGGGGGGGGGGGGAGGGGGGCCTGGACCCTCCCACACCGGAGGGTGCATTTTGGATCGAAATTTTGACATGTGGTTGTAGGGTGAAAATTAAACTGGATCCCTTGCTGCCGAAGTATTGTGGAGAGCGAGGCAGTGGGAAGGAAAGACAAAAGGAGATATGCCATCTATAAGGTCCTAACTATGAAGACAGAGTGAGTAAAAGTTTTAGAATGTTCCATGTTAAAAGAGCGTGAATATGTTCGCAAGCCAAAATTTTTGGTGAGGAAGGCGAAATGAGGATTGAGGCAAATTTTTAACTACTTTTCTGTGAGAGACTTTTAAAGAGGAATATATTCGCCTTTTTGTGCTACAATATGAGCAGTTTTCCTCCTTTGCCTTGCTACATCGAATTCTGTTGTTCAATATACTTTTGACAATTATGCACTTTAAAACATTTATACACTCTGATGAATATAACCAGTAAGTAAATACTTATAATATCAGGTTAAATCAAAATCGTTTCTTTACTTTTCTTATACACATTGCTCATTGATCGCAGTTCATCAAAAACCACGGCTTTGGTCTGTACCTTAAAGGAGTAAAAATGTGATTGAAATAATTTGTAGATTTACAATTTTACATAATTTTTGCCGGTTATTTTTTTAAAATTCTTTTCAGGCATAAGACTCTTATTAGCCAAATTTTGTCTCTGCAGTATCACGTCGGACCTATTTCTATAAGCGTGACGTGCTCATTATACAGAGACAGCGCATCACGAAGTTTTACTCGTGAAAAATGTTGACTGAACACATAGTTTGGTACCCTCAGAACCCTTGTGATGATCCACTGAAGTGGCTATCCCTACAATTGGTACATTTGGTAAGCAAAAGTCATGGTTTTCGGAGTTTTGTCAGGAAATGCCCATGAACGAATGGTGTTTTTATAATCCACCTAAGGTCCATCCTAGACCACACCGAATGCTAAAGAATCAACCGATTCCAGAATGAAAGTTTCATCCTGCAGCGGAGTGTGCGCTGATATAAAACTTTCTGGCAGATTAAAAATGTGTTCAAGACCGAGACTCGAACTCGGGACCACATAGTTTTAATCAGCTAGGAAGTTTCAATCAACCGATTTGCGCAATTTGCCCGGGCTGGAGGGCATGTGTAATGTTTAAATTGTGACCCTTTACTGTAGGATAGATACAGTAAACCCATTCTTCCGATAGGTATTCAGATGATCGCTAGGGCAAGGGCTATGCAAAGACCATGATCCCTTATTACTGTGATCCATGGGATCCTAGATATGACCCCCCCCCCCAAAAATCGCTTTTTGAAACACATTGGTACCGTACACTGTCGCGTATTGACCAACTGAGGCGTTACTTTCGTTTTGCCTCAGGTTACAGTAGGAAGTAATTATGTTTTCTATATCGAGATATAAGTTTTTCTTCGATTGCTAGCAGCTTCAATACTTCGCTGGGTGAAAGGAATATTTGACGCATTTGTTTATTTCTTTTCATCATTTCAAAAGAGGTCACACGCCGTTTATATGTATACTCCTTGTTCCATCCTGTATGGGTGTGCATGGGTATAAATGGAAGTCAAATGTAGCGGGAGCTTGGACCAAAGGGAACAGTTTAAGGGAATAGCAGTCATTGCCAACATTACAAGAATAGCGGCAGGTAGGCCAGAGCAGCAAACAAAGATGAAAGCAGGCACGAGGGTAGGTTACAATGTTGGTGCGGGGGTGGGTGAGTCTCCCCACCACCGCGTATGAATAGGAACGTTGGGCGGATTTTGGCGCATGGAGAGCACTGTGGGGCTAGCCATGAGACGGACCGGACACGGGAGCACAGCAGCTCGCAGATTTGGTGAGATAAAAATGAGGTAATATGGCTAAAAATTGTTTTCAGTGACATATTTAACTGTTATTACTGTGTTACTGTGCTTTTACCTAAATATTTTATGAATTTGATGTAGTTTTCTTGATCTGATATGATCGACCACGTGTTTGTGCCCTCAGCGTAGCACATGCTTTAGAGCCCAATAGTCGTTGCTACAGTGAAATTTTCAGCACTGAAAGCAAATTAATCAGTTCACCTAACTACATTCGGTGCTTAAGGCAGAATAAAATTCTAATTCGTACTTACTTTCGCGGTGTTGGAAGGTGAATCCAGTTCATAACCAGTACTATGCATCTGCCTGATAATTGCGTTTCTGCTTGCATGAATTCTTGCTGATACATTTTAAAAGTGATTTTGCATGCGTTAATATGAATTTTGGATTGAAAAGTGAGTGTATTTTTTTGCATTTTTATTGTAGTTGATGTTCGACGACATGACCAGTAACAGGCATAGAACAATAGGTTCCCTCCCTTGCCATTTTAAACCTGAAGTTACCTGTGTTCATTGCATAGTGCTTTCAACTGAAACAGACAGCGACGTATAAATTATTGTAAAATCTACAAAATTTTTAGTAAAATTTTACCCAGAATCTTTTCTTTGGTTGAGGTTTTCTACCTTCAGCAATGGTTGACCTTAAATTTCTGTTGTGTAATTCATGCATGATGAAACGTGAGTTTTAAGGAATGAATGACGATTATCCCGCTAAACACGGTGTGGCCCACTTATGTACTTTTTGTGTAATGAGACCATGATGAAATTATTCGTGTAGTGTTTTCGTTTTGTCATTGTCCCACCCAAGAGAGGTTTAACGCTCATTCAGACATAAGCTTTGTAACTAAAGAAAAATTCTAACGTGTCGTCTTCTAAAATATTTTCATCAGAGTAGAAAATAAACCTATTAAATGAGAGTCAGCGTTTCAATTAAGAAATATTCCCCTAGTCACCTGATACATGAAATGGATAGGATGTATCTTAATCAGTTTAATTAAACCTGGATAGCCTTTTCAGTTCGATCTTCTAAAGTTAATGAAAGATAGAAATAATCTGCAATTTGAATTTAGATAGGCTATCAGCTGCTATAGTGACGGCTTTGAGTTCAACCACCCCTTATCTTAGAGAAACTCGCACCAGTTTCCGTTGCGCATATTTCTAAAATAATTAGTTTGTTTACCAAGTTAATCAAATAAGGGTCACAATATAGACACCATTTCTTATGTGCCTGGTATATTAGCAGCCAGGGCGCAAAGTCGAGTATAATTCTCTAAGGTAATGCGAGGAGATGGTCACACAGGTTCAATATAAATTAAAAATGTATAAAGAACCAGCATACAGCCAATGAGCAGTCATATAGCACAAAGATCGGAGCTCGACATTAATTTCGTTTGTACTTAATCTTACATCTCTTGTAGAGTCAGTCGAGATGGGACTTAATGACCCAAATGCACAGAGTGGGCAAAATCAAACTGGCCAGAAGAATATTTACAATAACACTGAACCTTGTTAACGAAGATCACAGAAGACACTGGAATTGCCATCGTTGACGCCGAAGCAACGCTGTGCTTAATTTATCAAACTGTGAGACACTCGTAGGAGCTCTGACCGAGAGAAAGCACCAATACCTTTATCATCGTTCTGCTGTAGCTTTTCCAATGTGTAAGGATTACTTGAGCAAGCCAACCCTACAGTTTGCCACACAGGTAAAAATCACAGTGAGACAGATAAGGCGATCAACGTGGCCGGGAGACTGCACTGCCTCTGCTGACTGCGTAATCCTTACCGAACACCTCGTGAACAGGTGAAATGATAATTAAATCAAGACCCTAAGCTGTCGATGTACATCAACGGGGACAGTACAAAATGTGTGTCCCGATCGGGACTCGAACCCGGGATCTCCTGCTTATATGGCATACGCTCTATCCATCTTTTTTTTTTTTTCTTTAATCTCATTTCATTAGTTTTTGTTCGTTGAATCTGCTCGGGGCCGATGTCGCAAGACACCCGTTTCAGTTCGTCGTTGATCCATTAACTCAGTTTTCTTATTACGTATGGCAGCTACCCCTCTGACCGAACACGCTGAGCTACCGTGCCGGTTATCTGAGGTACCGAGGGCATAGAGGACAGTGCGACTGCAGGGATTTATCTCTTGCACGCTCCCTGTGAGATCCACATTCCCAACTTAATGTCCACACACTACATTCGTAGTGCCCGTGCAGTGCGACTGCAGGGATTTATCTCTTGCACGCTCCCTGTGAGATCCACATTCCCAACTTAATGTCCACACACTACATTCGTAGTGCCCGTGCCCATTACACTCATTACTCGCGGCAGACATCTCACCGAGTCCCGTAAGAGTTCGGGCAATGCGTGTGCATCCAGCACAGAAGAAGAATGTCAATGGCCGGTGAGCCTTAACTATATGAAGATGGTATCTGTTCTTTCGGACATGTCCGAAAGAACAGATACCATCTTCGGACATGTCCGAAAGAGCAGATACCATCCTTACCGGCCACTGACCTTCTTCTTCTGTGCTGGATGCACACGCATTGCCCGAACTCTTACGGGACTGGGTAAGATTGTCTGCCGCGAGTGTAATGGGCAGGGGCACTACGAATGTAGTGTGTGGACATTAAGTTGGAAATGTGGGTCTCACGGGGAGCGTGCAAGAGATAAATCCCTGCAGTCGCACTATCCTCTGTGCCATCGGTGGCTCAGATGGGTAGAGTGTCTGCCATGTAAGCAGGAGATCCCGAGTTCGAGTCCCGGCCGGGCCACACATTCTCAACTGTCCCCGTTGATGTATATCAACACCTGTCGACAGCTTAGAGTCTTGATTTGATTATCATTTGATTCTAAGAGAGCTGCATGGTCACCGATGGTGAGCTGATGCACAAATGAATTAAACAGTTTCTGGACATACTGCTCAGCATTAACAGTTTGGTGTAAGAATCATGTTACGATTAGTAATCCAGATATTATGCCCCAATCTCGAGATTATGTGACACTGCTCTTCGAAGTACTAAAGCGGATTTCCTGACGTATAATCATGAATGTTCTATGAGTTCATTAAAGACGTCTGCCCCTCTCACTCACTCAAACGTTATATGACACTGCAAAGTACTTGGGACAGAGCATGCGGGAAATTCGCAGGTACAGATACGTGACACCAACCGACTGATGCATCTGAACCACGGTTTCCAGTACTTTCTGTGATGGTCGCTTTTTCTGTCCTTTAACAATAGTCAGTTCTGCATCAGTCTTATAAATATTTTCCGGACCTGTTTTGTTACCTTCACCATGTGCTCGTTTGCATCACTCTAGGCTTCAGGTACAGTACTCTAATAAATTATGGGCATCTCTGCTGTCGACAGCCTTTACTGTCTTCGGGGGTGTTTTATCGCTGTCGGCCCTCTAAGATGTGCCTATGTTCACGGTAGAAAATGTCACTCGTGTCCTTCGAATCAATAATGGCCTGTGGAGGAAACATATAGCATAGATAGATAGTAGCTGAGACCAGCACATATTCATCTGGTTATTTCTTCAACAACTTCCCGTAGATCACAATGTGTTACTAGTTCTGCCTATATATGTAGTGGCTGAGCCGCGCTGTGTAGATGAAATCGAGATTCCTCGAAACAAGAATTGGATGCTACTACTCGTGAATCTAACGAATGTCCCCCACCGTCAATAAAAGATTCTCTTCATCTAAATCCACACGACTACCCTGAAATGCACACCTAAGTGCCAGGCAGAGGGTTCTTCGAACCACTGCTTAAATCTTTCCGGGTACGAACTCTGATTTCCGTTATTTTATTATGATGATCATTTCTCTCTATGTAGGTTGGGGACAATAAAATATTCTCACATTCAGAGCAGAAAGTTGGCTACTGAAACTTCCTGAAAAGATCTCGCGGCAACGAAAACCGCCTTTTTTTAATGAATATTTTGTTCATATGTGGATCCACAGCTTTAGAGAATTTTTTGAAAGAACACAATACCCAAGTTGTAGAATTATCCTTTATTAGTTGCGCGATTAGCTAACTTCGACACTAAGTCATTTTCCAGCATTGCACTTTACATACGCTAAGCCATATGTGAAATACTACATCACTGTCTAAAAACGAAAACATGTACAGTCCGTACATGGAAATTAATAGTTCACACAAGAGATGACGACATTATATCTTTCTAGATCGATGTTTCCGTTCTTAGATTGTAATGCAGATGAAGTATTTCAGATATGGCTTCACATATGGAATGTGTGTTAGATTGTAAGCCACAACAACTACGACGTATTGCATCACGCCCTTGTATAAGAGCTTGAAAATGACTTAGTGTCGAAATTGGTCAATCGTATAACGAATAAAGGATCATTGTACAGCCAACTAAGGACAATGTTTTCTTTGTTTTAATGATTGCCACCTCAACTCGCGTATCACATCCGTGACACTCGCTCCTCTACTTCGCGTAAATACAAAACGAGCTACCCTCCGTCAATCCTATTTGGTAACGAGCTCATACCGCACAGCGGTACTCTCGCAGAGAACAGACAAGAGTAGGTAGTCTCTTTAGTAAAACTGTTGTATTCTCTAAGTGTTCTGCTAATAAAACGTGACCTTTCGATTCCTTTCCCAGACCATTATCTATGTATTTCCCTTGTATCAGAAGTGGTCTGTCGATTACTTTCCTAATTATCGTACGATCTGATATAACACTCTAGCTCCATGGTCTTGACGTTGGTGTAACATTCTCCCCCAATATACTTAGCACGTAAGCAGCATCAGAAAGGTAGGTATCTCGGCAAACAATGACTCACAGAAAGTGACGAAGGAGAAATAGCTCGTCAGATTATACCTTTACAACAAATTATGAGACAGCAGTTACTAGTCGAAAATCTCTGTACTACGGCGTGTATTCTATCTCCCTTGTATTAACACAGATAATTCCTACTAATCAGTACTAACAAACTGTTGCAACACACTCCCGTATGTCTGGAAAATAATTTACAATTCAGACTGAAATGCTGATGCTGCATTCTTCCGAAGCCTAATTGTTCGGAATTCGGGAAGCGTCACAGTGAAACCCTCAGGAAAAAAGTATGAAAAGCATGATTAAAAATGGTATTACCAATGCAGTATTACTTCTTCTATGGATGGTCGATTTAAATTAATTGCATTACCTGCATGAATGGTCGTCTGGCGCCGAATCGTTGTTGGGGAGGAGATGAGTTTAGTGGCAGCGGACTGTATTTCTATGAAATATAACACAAAAAAAGATTTGTACTACATTAAAAGATGTAAATCGGACTTCTTTGAACAAATTTAGACCTACAGGATTCGACTTTTTCTATGTTTTGCAAAGCTGCACATAATGCCGTGCACACGACGAGTGAATAGACACGTCACCAAATTGAACTCGTTCCACCGTAATTGATACTGAAATTTGTCAAATTACATATGTCATCAGTGGGAAATTTATTAAAATAATGACTAAAACAAAATTTCCAGTTATTATTTCTAAGGTTCTTACGAGCAACTACAAAGATACTTACACTCTAAGATACAGTAAGAGACAGAAGGAAGATAGGAGGCGATTCGTGTCTCTCTTATTTTGATAAATGAACTCTGAAAATGGCAGCTGCGATGACTATAGAAACGTGGGAGTCATAATACACAATTTTATCTTTACAGAGCGAAATTAATTACATCGCCACCTTGAAAGGCTGGGACACCATTGTTCACAATACTGGAAGAGTTATTCAACTTGATCGCCACTTTGGGCGTTCCTTCTTATCACATAGTACATAGTAGTAGGTACACTGTCACATTACATTAAATATGAAGTAATATTACCTTTTATGTTTGTTAAATTGTTATGAAAAGTCGAAAACCCTTGATATATATAATACAATGTTACTGCTGAGACACTTGCTTTACAAGACAGTTATTGCATACAGTTTACTGTTTTTATCGGTAACATATCAAGTGTCATGTATTGCTTTGAACGACTGGAGCTCAGTTATCCTGTGGACACCTTAAACAAGCGATTTTCACCCCCCTATCTGCGCGTAGTTGACAAGACTGCGACGTGGCCTTCAGTCGTCCGGATTACAGACATTACAACAGTTGCCTACTGTGAGAGACTGCATTAACATAGCATTTTTCATATTAGTTATTATGTAAATATGGCTCTGAAACGAGTTGTGACTGAAGTTAAGTTTATCATTTTTAACTGTTCTCGTAAACATCGTATCATCACGTTGGCACTATATATAAAGATTACAATGTATAAATTTGATTCTTGCTTCTGAAAATTGAAATGGAACGGTTTATTAGAGCCTGTGTTATGGTAGTGGGTGAAGGTTGCAACAGAGGGTGCTCAGATACGATGGATCCAAGGATTTGGTTCAGGCGTCGTCCTTGGCTGAGAAAGGAGCCGCGCTTTTACAATATACATAAATGACTTAGTTGACAACATCGGTAGCTCCGTGAGGCTATTTGCAGATGACACGGTTGTCTACAAGAAAGTAGCAACATCAGAAGACTCGTACGTACTCCAGGAGGACCTGCAGAGGATTAATGCATGGTGCGACAGCTGGCAGCTTTCCCTAAACGTAGATAAATGTAATATAATGCGCATACATAGGGGCAGAAATCCATTCCAGTACGATTATGCCATAGGTGGTAAATCATTGGAAGCGGTAACGACCGTAAAATACTTAGGAGTTACTATCCGGAGCGATCTGAAGTGGAATGATCACATAAAACAAATAGTGGGAAAAGCAGGCGCCAGGTTGAGATTCATAGGAAGAATTCTAAGAAAATGTGACTCATCGACGAAAGAAGTAGCTTACAAAACGCTTGTTCGTCCGATTCTTGAGTATTGCTCATCAGTATGGGACCCTTACCAGGTTGGATTAATAGAAGAGATAGACATGATCCAGCGAAAAGCAGCGCGATTCGTCATGGGGACATTTAGTCAGCGCGAGAGCGTTACGGAGATGCTGAACAAGCTCCAGTGGCGGACACTTCAAGAAAGGCGTTACGCAATACGGAGAGGTTTATTATCGAAATTACGAGAGAGCACATTGCGGGAAGAGATGGGCAACATATTACTACCGCCCACATATATCTCGCGTAATGATCACAACGAAAAGATCCGAGAAATTAGAGCAAATACGGAGACTTACAAGCAGTCGTTCTTCCCACGCACAATTCGTGAATGGAACAGGGAAGGGGGGATCAGATAATGGTACAATAAGTACCCTCCGTCACACACCGTAAGGTGGCTCGCGGAGTATAGATGTAGATGTAGATGTAGATGTATGATTAGGTAGATGGACTATTCGCCGAGGCTTCTTTGCGTCTCATGTTTGGCTCATGCAGCACATCAACGTTGGATCACATGAAACAATTGTACAACTGAATTACTACTACGTAGAGTAAAATCTATGCAAGTTAGTTCAACGAGAGTTTCATTACGGTACAAACATTCGTTTTCCATCAGCACACAATAACAACAAAATGTCATGGCACGTTAAATGAATCTGTTTTGTGTGGGGCAAGAAGAGTTTTATTACTTTGAATTTCTAAAGCGCCAATTTTCAGTTATATACAGTTTCCAGTTACTAAAGTTCGTGGAGAACAAGTTCTTGCAGATAAAGTCATTCCTTCAATCAGTGCCTACAACATGCACATCTTTAGGATCTCTTTGGGGCAAGACTCCTAAGCTGAGTATACTGTTTGGACAGTACACCGTAGAATAGAGCATGAGCATTGCAGTGATTCATGACGTCACTATGTCGATCTAAGAGCCTAATAAAAGAAGATTTATCACGTCAGATTATTTGGCTGTAACACCTGAGAGTAATAGAAAAGTACTTTACCTCTAGAATGTTGACATGTTGGTGCAAAGACTAAAAATCCAAGATACTTGTATATTCATTTGGGAACTTCTTATGACACAAACAGTTTATTGTGAAGTCTACGGTAGTTAACAGTAAGTTGCGTGGATTAACAGCGAAAAAGCGCTTCTAGTACTTTTGGAATTAGTAAATGAAAGGCGTAGCACAATGCAAAATTCCACATCTATGCACACCTTTGTACATATGCACAGTTTTTATGTTGCCGTAAAGTAGCTTTAGAAGATGGTTCAGATTTAGTACTCGAGGCAGCCGCACGAAGCACACAGCCATGCCTTACAGGAGGAGAAGATATACAAGGAGATCGAGGATGCCAGTATACAAAACCGTGGACAGTTTTGGTTTTGTACCTAATAATGTTGTTCAAGAAGAGCTTCTGACAGGTCCTATTACATTTGTAGGATCAAAGATTAATTTCTCATGTACTACTACAGAGGTTGTTACTGGCAACTCTTGGTTAACAATTGCTATAGTACGAGGAAGTGATAAGCCTTTATTAGGCCTATAATCGTACTATTACAGAGACATTATCGCCTATCGTACCTTTTCTATTAGAGTTAAGGGAGATAGGAATTAATTTATAGATCTAAAAGATAAGAGTTTTGAAATTAAAGTAGAGGTACACTTTTTAAAAAAAAAATCTCACGAGATAGATAAGGATGCTTCGCAACTTTAAACTGAACAGTAAAATAAAAACTAATACACACACCAGCGAAAACTAAGCCATAGATAATCATAGAGTACGCCAGAAAGCATCCCAGAGAGCATCCCAGAGTGCCCCAGAGAGCATCCCAGAGTGCCCCTGTGAGCTAAAACACCAAGAAGAATCGCTTCTCGGCTTTTGGCAAGATCGATGTGTAGTAGAATGTAACAGATAAGAAAATAAACCCACCCACCTCCCCAGGAGTCCGAACTCCTGCAGAAAAAATTAAAAATAAGATCATAATGTTAATAATCAATGAGAAGTCTGCATGGCTGTCTAAAACATGCAGTTGCCTCGAGTTAAACTAAATGCAGCAGCTTCATAATATAAATGAAGAGACATTATCGCCTATCGTACCTTTGTATGAGTACAGTTTCCTAGCTTCTCACGATTTTAAGTGTTTGGTTTTGCTCAGCTATGAAATTTTGATTTCCTTTTGTGTTTCTTTGCTGTTCCATGACACATGTGTTGATTTGGCCTAACACTCTGCGTGATGGTTAGATTTTTTATTCTACAAATATACAGTGTCGCCCTAACTTGTCTGTAATACGGTCCTAATATAATGCAAGAATGCCAGTGGTGGTCAAGATAGAATCAAAAATAAAAAGAGAATACTGATTGTACAACCACTCTATTGTGATATGTGATAATCATCTTTAATCCATGAGATGTACTGTGATAGCCTTCTTACCGACTTGCGGAGACTTCTTGTAATGTCATGCAAATCCGGTCTGTAGTTTCAAGTGTCCTCACTGTCGGTCACCCATTCTTCTGCACATTCTGAACGTATCCTACAGGTCTCCATTTCTTGTACAGATTTTGAATAGTGCTGTTCGTGTGGAGTTTCCTACCAGAACATTTCGCTTGAAACATTTCTTTTCACCCCTTGATGGATCCAGTCTTTCATATAACACTCTGCAGCATCAATTCGCTGTTCTAATGCAGATAGACCCATACCTGTCTCAATTCAACAATACGAGCATCTCACAACTGCATTCAGTTTTCCAATAAAATGCAGTGCAGACAACTTTCGAGGTAGTGCTGCCACTTCACAATCAAATCGACTATAGATGATTAACCGGTAGGTGAGGCGTACCTGTTTTTTGTGGGAGACCCTGTATTTTAATTTAACAATGACGGATTTGCAGAGCATTTTTAGCCACAAATGAGAGCGCCCCGCCCTGGTGTGGTTAGACACACCCCCGGCTTGCTAGCCCTCGGTTCGTCACAGTACATTACTCAGTGTGAGCGTTTGTGAAGTGTGCAAGCAGGCGTCGCACTCTACACTCGGATAACACCGTCATCTGCATCACACGACCAGAAGACGATTCATTGCTGAGTACGTTACTGGTAAGTACTTCATTCCATCGTTAGGCAAACATCGGCAGTTTTTGTTTTCAGTCCACAACAACACGCTCCAACATAGTACTGGTTTTACTGCGCTGCAATTGTGTTTGAAGTGTTCATCACTGTCTGTCACATATTCGCTATTGTAAAAGTCATCTTTTAAGGACCGACTTTAATTTACCACAGTCTAATATACTGAAGCGCCAAAGAAGCTGGTACAGGCATGCATATTCAAATACAGAGATATGTAAACAGGCAGAATACGGCTCTGCGGTCGGCAACACCTAAAGAAGAAAACAAGCGTCTGGCGCAGTTGTTAGATCGGTTATTGCTGTTACAATGGAAGGTTATCAAGATTTAGGTGAGCTTGAAAGTGGCGTTATAGTCGGCGCACGAGCGATGTGACACAGCACCTCCGAGATAAAGATGAAGTGAGGATTTTCCCACACGACCATTTCACGAGTGTACCGTGAATGTCAGGAATCCGATAAAACATCAAATCTCCGACATCGCTGCGGCCGGAAAAAGATCCTGCAAGAAAGGGACCAACGACGACTGAAGACAGTCGTTCAACGTGGCAGAAGTGCAACCCTGCCGCAAATTGCTGCAGATTTCAATGCTAGGCCATCAACAAGTGTCAGCGTGCGAAACATTCAACGGAATATCATCGATATGGGCTTTCGGAGCCGAAGGCTCTGCACGACACGAAGCTTAACGCCGCGCCTGGGCACGTCAACACCGAAACTGGAAACATATTGCCTGGTCGGACGAGTCTCGTTTCAAATTGTATCGTGTGCATGGACGTGTACGGGTATGGAGACAACCACATGAGTCCATGGACTCTGCATGTCAGCAGGGGACTGTTCAAGCAGATGGAGGCTCTGTAATGGTGTGGGTCGTGTGCAATTGGTTTGATATGGGACCCTTGATACGTCTAGATACCACTGTGACAGGTGACTCGTACGTAAGCATCCTGTCTGATCACCAGCATTTATTCGTGTCCATTGTGCATTCCGACGGACTTTGGCAATTCCTGGGGGGGGGGGGGGGGGGGCAATGCGACACCCTACACGTCCAGAATTACTGCTACTGGCCACCAAACTCGTCAGACATGCACTTTATGAAGCATGTCTGGGATGCCTTGCAGTGTGCTGTTCAGAAGATTTCCATCCCCTCGTACTCTTACGGATTTATGGACAGCCCTGCAGGTTTCATGCTGTCAGTTCTATCCAGCACTTCTTCTTCTTCTCCTCAGCGATCACAAGCCCTGTAGACCACGTAATCCATCAACTATCTGCTTTCACCGCTTTCTATCTCTCGCAGTCTCTCTCTGCGGAATTTCCTAATGCTGCGATGTCCTTCTCTATGTCATCTTTCCACCTTGTACGAGGTCGTCCCAATGGTCTTGTTGCCTGGAGAGTTCCTTCAAATGCTTTTTTGGTGATTCTATTGTTTCCATTGTAGCCACATGTCCAGCCCATTGCAGTCTCATACTTTTTAATTTATGGATGATAGTGGGTTGCTTCATTAGCTGATAAATTTCATTGTTCTCTCGAATTCTCCATACGCCATTCTCCAACACAGGTCTCCAGATTTTTCTCATTACTTTTCTTTCGAAAACATTCAGTTTTTCTCTTTCATTTTTTGTAAGTGTCCAGCTTTCTGAACCGTACAGTACTATGGAGCAAATGACAGTGTTGTGTATCTTCATCTTTGTGGTGATTGACAAAGCTTTACTTTTGAGTGGGTTGCTTAGTGAGTACAGATATCTTGACCCTGAGGCTATTCTTTAGTCGAGTCCATGCCACGTCGTGTTGTCGCACTTCTGCATGCTCGCGGGGGCCCTAGACGATATTTGACAGGTATACCAGTAATGGCTCTTCAGTGCAGATCATTCTCAGATACATGAACCACTTTGTCTCTGGGATAAAGTGGCAATTTTGCTTTAATATTCTGAGAACGTCCCATTTACATATAGGCTCATCCTAGTTCTTGTTTTATTGATGTATTTTTCAAAATACTTGCGGAGGCTACCCTGTTTGCTGTTGAAAGGCACTGGGTGAAAGATTGCCTTCCAGATTCTTTCCTGAACACACCGAGACCAATACCTTCCTAGAAACGGCCACTCGAATTGTTCATGATCTTGGTAATTCTCTGTTGTCTCTGTAGCCGAAAAGGTCGGCCTCCACTTGAATGAAGTTTGCAATTAAGTGAATACGTTGTTTAACAATATATGACCTTGGCAGTACACTCTTAAAAGACTTTATAAAAATAACCTGGTGTAGACATTTTTGTCTAGTGTAAAAACTTGAAACTGCCTTTGTGTTAGTTGACTTTCATCTATTCCAACAACAGAAAGTGACAAGCCGGTGACCTTCTGTTTGACGTCATCATTTCTTGTTGCATATCCCAAATTTGCGAAGTGAAGTCCTCTACTCTTTTAAGCTACAGAGACCATAGAGAACTGACAAGATTCTGAACAATTCGAGAGAGCGCTTCTAGCTGTTTTAATTTGATTTAACTCAGTGTTAATGTTCTCTCTAGAAGTGCTCCCTTATGACAACACTTCACTCACTGTTGTACTTACCACGGTAGACCTGAATTTAATCTTCCATTAATGTGTGTTTCCCTGTTTGAAATCCACTCATTATAATCATTCTCAAGGTTTTCTCTCTGTATAAAAAATTGTCGTTTAACTTTAACCTTATGCTCTGGAGTGAAACTTTGACCTTCAGGTTTAGTTTGCAAAACGAATTATTAATCTGCAAATGCTTGTCTGACAATTAATTCATAGTATTAGGCAGCCCCTCATACGCTCCTTTCAAAGCAATTACTTCTGTAGTAGCGTTATGATGACAAGTGGGCCATGTGAGTTTTCATGTCATTCTGCTGCGAAATTAAATTCGAAATGGTAATGGTTATGTTTGTTATTTTAAAATGGAATTCATCGAATTTAATTGACATTTCAATCTTAGTACACATTTCTGTACACAACGTGGCCATTTCATTTTTAGCACACATTTGATTAAGTAAAGTTGGTAGTTCATCATGTAAGGTGGACATTTCCCAACGTATTTCAGATGATGATTATTTTTTTTAAAAACATTTCGTTTCTTATTATCTCCGCTAAACTGTGAAGCAATGTGATATTCAAATCTTGTACTTGGCTAGCAATGGGACTAACTGAGATCAAATGGTTCAAATGGCTCTGAGAACTATGGGACTTAACATCTGAGGTCATCAGTCCCCTAGCCTTAGAACTACTTAAACCTAACTAACCTAAGGACATCACACACATCCATGCCCGAGGCAGGATTCGAATCTGCGACCGTTGCAGCAGCGTGGTTTCAGACTGAAGTGCCTAGAACCATTCGGCCACAGCGGCCGGCACTAACAGAGTACTTATAGGTTTGCTTTCAGCTCGTGATTCAGTTTCATGAGCTGAAGTGTCTACATCAAGTACAGCTGCGCCACTATTTTTACTCTCATTTGTAAATTCTATCTCCTATAAATTTTCTAGGCTCCATGTTAAGCAACTTCCCAGGCTATTCTCCCTGATGCTTAAGAATGACTGTAGTCACATATGTGAATTTATGTAAGTCAAATTAATATCAGCATGACTAAGTGTGCTAAACACGAACGTTCTTGAATACGATGTTAATGAGACCTAATAACCAAGCATCACTGCACCATTACACGCGTTCACTACTTGATTTCAACCGCCTTGCCAAATTAAGGTACTAATTATTATTAGGACTATCTACTATTACAAAACAGAATCAGAAATGAACTCTGTATGAGTACATATCTGAGAATTGAAAGGGAACACTAGACGCTCAAGCAAGTGACAAGGTGAACAAAGCCCTCCTTACATGTTATTTTACAATGTAGTGTAGGCATCGAATGTTCAATTAGTAATCAATTATCCAGTCTTATCCTTTCTCTTATACAAGGTTATTTTTATAGTCTTTTTTAATTCATTCGTTCTATAATTTTTTGTTGCATTCCAAGCATTGCTTCCATGAAAAAGAATAAAGAATGATTATAATAATATGACAAGACAAAGTTTGCTTTTTACAGTTGATTTACATAGAATTTAGCCAGTGTCATGTGTCCCAGTATGTTTGGAAAATAATTTACAATTTAGACTGAAATGATGGCACTCTCCCGAAGCCTAATTCTTCGGAAGTTGGGATGCTTCACAATTACCACAACGTGAACAAAGTATGAAAAGCATGATTAAAAATGCTAATATCAATGTACGAGTAGTATTACTTCTTCTGTGGATGGTCGACTGAAATTAACTGTATTACCTGTATGGATTGTCGATAGGCTCCAAATCATTGTTGGCGAGCAGATGAGTTTCGCGACAGCCGACTGTGTTTGTATGGCATATAATGCAGCAATATGATTTGCATTATATTAAAAGACGTAAATCTGATTCCGTTGAAGAAATTTAGACTGCAACGTTCGACTTTTTCTACATTGTGCAAATCTGCACATAACGATACTCGATCAAACTAATCTCTTTTCAACTTAATTGATACTGAAATATAATAAACCCTATACGTCATTAGTGAAAGACAGTAACCTCATATTGATTAAAATATTGATTAAAACAGAATTTCCATTTATTATTTCTTTAGTTCTTATGAATAACTACAAAACAAGATGCATTCACTGTAAGACGCAGTAACCGACAGACAGAAGAAATTCTTGCCTCTCTTATTCTGGAAATGAACATCCAAAATTGTAGCAGTGATGGCTTTAGAAATGTGGTATTGGTAATATACAACTTTTAGACTGTGGGAGCAGAAGGAAATAGGTGGACTGCTTGCGCTGCACAAATACATTAAATGCCTTTTTTGTCCGACGAACGCGACGCATAAAACCTCATTTCAGATTTGATGTATTGCAGTTGTTTGTTCTTATTGTTACGAAGGTTCTAGCATTTGCCGACATTACTCTTAGTCATCTGCGGTAACAGTTTTACGTTTTTCAGATTATTCCTTTATAGTTATCAATTTTTTAAGTCCAGTAGTATATGTGCTGCAACCTGATTTTCGCTGCTCTGCATCACCGTCAGATGTTCAGCTTCCTATTTTAATCTCTATTCAAAGCAACTTCTGAATGTACATATTCGTTATAAGGATGGTATTGTCTCTACGTTAGTGACGTACGTTCATAAAAATAAGTCGAATTTTTGCCTTGGAAAAATAGGTAATGCGACGATATTTTCAAAATTTCAGTCACTAAATCAATATAATTAGAAAAAATCTGAGGCAATGATTACCGCACTAAATGGACATGATAAGTTTGATCTGTAACAATTGCTACTATTTAAGAAAAGTTTCCTATCGCATGCAGCTTCCGATGTAGAGATCGTCAAATCACACTGTAACTAAACGTTCTTCCCTGTTACCTTGCAGTTACTTAGAATCCTTAGTAAAGTACATTTTTTTTTCTGCTGAGATCAAACAATACCTCTAAATCAAAGGTTTAACATATAAAGAAGAAGTGAAGATAAGTTTCCACAATTTTTTGATTTCAGGGAGAAAGATTCAGTCATTACTTTTACACAACCATGAATTATTCTGAATATTATTGATGCTCGAGGCGCACGATTACATCCAAAGACATAATGCATTATCATCTGCTCATATAGACTTAAGCGCAACAAGACAAACAGGTAGGTCAGACCAATTCGAATACATGTGGTGCGTTAACCGTTTTTTGGTACACCGATCTCATTGAGTGTGGTTTTTAGAAGGTTCTCTTTACTTTTCTAGGAATATATGGACCGGTTTCCGATCATCTCATCAGAAAAACGACACACTAATGGTAACAACAAGAAAATACACAAAAAAACGTTACGCGAATCATGGACTTTTGGTACACACTTTTCTCGCTTTAAGTAAACGTGTTTGCTATGGAACATATACTAAAAACGGAAGCGTGGGGAAACGATTCTCCTTCCTTAGCGCAACTTACAACACGAAAACTGAAGAAAAGTAAAAAATTTACATAATATTCCGCGACAGTGCATTTAGAAATTGCTCGCTTAATATCCAGTGCGACACAGGACACTGGATTCGTTGTGAATTTTTCGCGTGTGATTTTTATCGAACGGTAAAGAGCGGTTCGTTGTTAAAATAGAAGAGATAAGTTATGTAGAAAGAGTGGCTTGTACTCGTTGACAGAGGTTAGCAAATAAATTACAGAACGCTGTTTGAGCTCTCAGACTGTCATTTCCGAATGCTTTGCTGTACTTAATCCAGCTTGGGAAAAAACGGCCCCTATACGCATACTTCCCGCGTAACGTTCGTGTTGTCTGTGGTGTATGTTACTGCCTTTCCGTCCAGTGTTTTTTGACTATTTGGGAACGTTTATCATTCAGAAATAAGGAGGAATGCCATTACAGTCAGCCATTTTCTGACGTCGAGCTAAATATAGAGTTTGTTGTACTACAACAGAAAGTTTCTTTTAGCGAAAATTACTATTTACGTATTTAGTGATGGTCTCTTGGACTGTGTTTCAAACAGACTTCAGTTTTAACACAACTCAAAAGCCTCTCATTCCATAAAAAATCTCCTACTCGTCGGTCGGAAGTTCGTTTGCATATTTCGTTAGTAATAGAGCTACTAATCCTATATTGCTGTTTGTGTTTGATTTACCAGATAGCGAAACCCATAGAATGATAATTATTTGTTGATGCATTCGTAGCTTTTTCTTACTCAAAATAATCTGTATTCTGCTATTATTACTAAAATACTCAATGTGAACAATATCTTATTACGGTCTTTATAAGTATTATTGAATTTACTTTCCAGTGGCTAGTTTTCGCGACATTCAGCAATGAAGAGCTTGCGTAGAAGATTGTCAGATCTGTCTCGTTTGACAGAAACAATATCTTGAATGTATACAGAGCAGGGCGGCACGCATTGCTTCTCATTTTAAAAAATGCAAAATACAGAAGTATCTTAATGCTGGCTTCTTCAAATTTATCTCGCAGGACTTATAAAATTTCAAAAACCGGTCAGTAAATCTGAAGATATCTGTAACTTCTTCTCGGAAATATGTATATCTCATTTTCCTGCAGGTACTTTTTGACCCGTTACTATATATAGGTAGTGTGTTAAAATAAGCATTTCAAATTTGTAGATGTAGCACTATGGACCGAAGACGACAAAAATGTCCGCTAAACATGGGATCCATAATGCATACGTTTGGAGTTATGAGCACTTCTTCATTTCCGCTGCTGTGAAACGTATCTGCTCTGTTGCAAGCTCTTTGCAATTACGAATTACTTACAGTATGCAGTTTTAAGATATATATTTTCTTCGTGCCTCTTTCATTGAGTCAGAGATCGGTTTATATAACTTGGTATCATATTATGTTTTTGCCTGATTTCAATTCTGTGGAGTAATACCGATGTCCAGAGGAAGTGTCCGCGTAAATCTGTGTTTTATATTAATTCTTAAGAACCCTCCCTGAGTAGTAAATTCCAGCACTGTGCCAGCTCTCTGTAGTGCGTGAGAATCTACATTTAGCTGAGTGTTAGGATGGATTTCTGCTCTACCTTGGTGAGGGAGGACTGGGAGGTTCCGCTAGATTTTTTATCTCAATACCGGGATAGACACGCTAAAAAAGTCTGTAGGAGCGCCCAACGGGACATTCCTGTGCGACATACATGACTGCTAGGTCGTGCATGGAAAGGAAAACAGACTTTCTCGCCAAATTTTTGGAGAGGCGTTTCATTGGCTCGTCAGAATCCTCGACAGAGGCTCCTAGAAACTTGTGGCAGCTATCTCTCGGCACAATGGCATCAAATAAGGGGTATTCCTATGCGTTCTTGTCGGAATCTGAATCGTCTGTACTGTCGAGCAAAAGATTGGTGGGGGAGGATTGCGAAAATAACGTGGGCAAGATGTCGTCTTGATCTACATCTATCTACGTCTACATCGATATTCCGCAAGCCACCTTAACGGCGAGTGGCAGAGGGTACCCCGTACAACTACTAGTCCTTTCCTTTCCTTTTCCACTCGCAAACAGAACGAGGGGACGACTGTCTATATGCCTCCGTGTGTGCCCTAAGTTCTCCTATCTTATATTCGTGGCCCTTACGGGCAATGTATGTTGGAGCCAATAGAATCGTTCTGCAGTCAGCTTCAAATGCCGGTTCCCTAAATTTTCTCAATAGTGTATCTCGAAAAGAATGTAGCCTTCCGTCCAGGGATTCCCATTTGAATTACCCAAGCATCTGCATAACACTTGGGTGTTGTTCGAACCTATCAGTAACAAATCTAGCAGCCCGCCTCTGTATTGCTTCGATGTCTTACTTTAACCCGATATGGTACGGATCCCCGACACTCGAGCAGGACTCAAGAACAGGTCGGACTAGCGTCCTATATGTGGTCTCCTTCACTGATTAACCACACTCGCGTTTCCCACTACATTCCTCACATGCTCTTTCTATTCCAAATCGCTTTGTATCGTTGCTCTCAGATGTTTAAGCGACGTCACTGTATCAAGCAAGACACTACTAATGCTGTATCTGAACATATGGGTTTTTTTCCTACTCATCCGCTTTAACTTACAATTTCTAAATTTAGAGCTACTTGCCATTCATCACACCAACTAGAAATTTTGTCTAAGTCATCTTGTATCCTCCTATAATCACTCAATGATGACACGTTGTCGTACGTCACAGAATCATCAGCAAAGGACCACAGATTGTTGCCCATTCTGTCCGCAAATCATTTATGTATGTAGGGAACAACAACGGTCCTATCACACTTCCCTGGGGCGCTCCTGACGATACCCTTGTCTCTGATGATTATTCGCCGTCGAGGATAAGAGACTAGTTGTATAACTTAAGAAGTTTCCCAGTCACTCACGTATGTGTGAACCTATTCCATATTCTCGTGCCTTCTTTAACAGCCCGCATAGGGCACCGTGTCAAACGCTTCCCGAAAATTTAGAAATGTGGAATCTGCCTGTTACCCTTCACACATAATTCGCATAATATCATGTGAAAAAAGGGCAAACTGAGTTTTGCTCGAGCAATGTTTCCTAAAACCATGCTGATTCGTGGACTCATGCTTCTCGGCCTCAAGAAAATATATTATATTCGAACTGCGAATACATTCAAGGATTCTGCAGCAAATCGATTTTAGGGATATTGGTCTTAAAGTGTAGGTGGATGGATCTGGGGCGCGAGTAGGACAGTCGTGATAGCTTTGGAGGCGCTGAAACGGCAGTCAGATATTGAGTAACTGTGTAAATCTCAGTCACATGGTGTTGTGAAGTTATAGAGACTATAAAGAGTAATCTCATTGTTGGATATGCTCTATGGCTTTCTTTGCTTAAGGGTCAGTGTTCGCTTTCATTTCCTATAGATTCCTTTAACGGATTATGTCTCATGTTTCCACGATTAACATCCCTTCCAATGCAGTACCTGTATCCTCACTGCATAATGGGCGCACACGCTGATCTCCATCCCATTGACTTTTCACTCGGCTGCGAATGGGTACGGCGCAATTAGATGAAGTAAGTCTCCATTGTTTTGTAGTCAAATTCCACGCCAATGTTAAAAAACTTGTAGTTTGTAATTCATCTTTAAAATTACCAGTTTCCCCGTCCCACGTAGTTGTAGTCGGTAGTACAAATCAGAAAGATACCAATTGCTTGCAGAGATCCAGTAGCAATCATCGCAAAGCTGTACCATGTTACCGTTACTTTGCGTAGGGTTTGATTAAGATCTTTTTCTTAAATTCAGGGCTTACATAACGCATTTTTCTGGGAATTGAACTCGATGCGATCATTCCAATTATGGTTGATGAGCTATTCAAAATTATAACAAAAAAGATTGGGATGTCTGATGAGGTCAGACACTGATATATTGTCCAGGAACGACCAGGTGTTAACTCTTCGCAAGTTGTATCAATTATAATCTCCAGACATCACCAACGATTTTTACTACCATTAATCGTATTAAATCAACAAGTGCTTTTCACACCAAAAATGAGGAAACATTCCTCTGTTATTGTTCATGTTTGCAGCAAGCAGTAAACATCTTTAGTGTTGTTACTGCAAATCGTATTCATACTTTTGGATAAGTGCGGCGTATAGATTATTGCTAATCGAACCAGAAGGTGTTGTGATAAGTTTGTGACATTCTTTTACATTGTAGTTTTATCTCTGCTCTTACCACAAGAATGGAAGATCGTTACCCCACATTATCTCCTGTTATGGCAAGCCCGGTAATAACGTACAAACATTACAGGAACGCCTCATCAATGCCTGCCACCGCATCCATCACCAACATAGAGTTTTTGACAGAGTGTGTGATTCTCTAAGACTTCGGACAGAAGAATACCTTACTATGATGGGCACCATATTGAGCACGTCCTTCAGCGATGACTCACAAGTGCAGGTCGCATGTAATGGCAAGTAGATTACACTGGAAGCTCTGATGTTTCACGAATAACGTGTTTTCATCTGTATGCTTATTTGTTTACTGCTTTCAGTAGGTCGTTCGCAATAGCAAACAACTTGCAGTACAAGACACTTGTTTCACAATGGTGAAGATGGTCAAGTGCTTATAGCTCTTAGGGTATGCATTTTGAAACCAATGTTTACTGGAGTTTTTTCTTTCTTCTAGCCCACATTACCACCTCTCAAAATCTGGAATACGTTTTTAAACACCCTGTACTCATTTATAGTGTTTAACGAAAAACGGATACTTTGAATCCCTTTATTGGGTTCTCAGTAGACTACATTTTTGCAGAAACGTGATTAATAAATAAACCTAATCGAGCAGTCGCCAAGTCGAGTAGTCCCATACTCAGGGAAAGAGCGTAGAGTAGCCGATGCTGGGATTCTGCTGCGTCGTCGTTGTATGCAAGGTCCTAGTGGAGTTGATAAGCCACTGCTTTCCTCCGACCTGTCAACAAGTGTCAAGTGTGTTTCTGTGACGTGCGGATGATTGTGACGAGTGGATGCTCAGTGTCATGTTGGCTTTGTGCTGTACTGGACGAAGGGAAGGCTGAGGGTGAAACCCAGTGCCGCCACACAGCTGTCTCCCCTCAAATAGTTTCAAGGGGGACACCGAGTTTAACGTCTCCATTCTACGCACGGATCGCCGTAAACAGTGTCACATGGCCTCACTTCACGAGACACTGTCGAGAGGTTTTGAATTTAATACTGAACGTTGGCGTAAAGACTGATGATAAGGATTTTCATGCCACCACCTCCCCTCCCCTTACCGGACTAAAGCTGGCAGTGAAAATTGTCCATCACTAGCATTCAAAACCGGCGCACCTCCGAAACGACCACCACTGCACAAGCGTCAGTTATTGACGTCATTATGGAGGTTCAAGTGGTTCAAATGGCTCTGAGCACTATGGGACTTAACTTCTGAGGTCATCAGTCCCCTAGAACTTAGAACTACTTAAACCTAACTAACCTAAGGACATCACACACATCCATGCCCGAGGCAGGATTCGAACCTGCGACCGTAGCGGTCCCGCGGTTCCAGACTGTAGCGCCTAGAACCGCTCGGCCACCCCGGCCGGCCATTATGGAGGTGAGTGGTGATTTTCCACTGGAAAATAGTGAAAGATTACTAGTGTTTTTATTTTAGCGAGGCGAATCATTATAGTGGGTTCTGAAGTGAAGGGGCCGTGATTGTCGAGTTCCGACCACAATCTGGATTTTTCCAGTCGTACAGGCCCTGTGTGAGTCCCAAGTGTAGAAACGTCTGGGCCGACGGGCCGTATATCCCACCTATAGAGTCCGACCAGCGTACCATCCGATTGTATGCGTAAATTTTCGCTTTTTTAGTCCTTCTTTAACCACGACATGCAGTAGATCCCTTGAACAAAAAATTACACCCAGTAGTAGAAGGAAGCACGGATCACACCTGTCTACAAGAAGTTCAGCACACGTGATCCAGAAAACTACTGTCCAGTGTCGTCAACATCTATATGCTGTAAAATGTTAGAGTATTTTCAGATCTCAAACATCAGTGGTATGTCGAATAGAACGACCTCTCACATGACAACCAAGACAAATTCCGAAAACATCGGTCTCGTGGAACACACCTCGCATTTTCCTTTTATGATATCTGGAAGTCGTGGATCAAGGTAACACTCAGTACTTCTTGATTTCCGAAATCAAAAATGGTTCAAATGCCTCTGAGCACTATGGGACTTAATATCTGAGGTCATCAGTCCTCTAGAACTTAGAACTACTTAAATCTAACTAACCTAAGGACATCACACACATCCATGCCCGAAGCAGGATTCAAACCTGCGACCGTAGCGGTCGCGCGGTTCCAAACTGAAGCGCCTAGAACCGTTCGGCCACACAAGTCGGCTGATTTCCGAAATCATTTGCGTCAGTATTACACTAACTTCCCTTAAATACAGTGGAATGACATAGGGTATGAAACAAAATTTGTGACTGGGCGAGAATTTCTTGGTAGAAAGAAGAGCACACCTTATTTTCGATGGAAAGCGCAGTGAGGAACTCACCATTTCAATTAGATCTGTTCCAAATTTTCGTGGACCATTTCCTGATTGTACGAGGGACCAAATTTGAGTAGGTTGATTAGTTTTTCGAATTATTCTTTCGTTGTGGAGAAGGTAGGATTTTTAAATGTGTTAGTGCCGACTGTGGTCGCCAGTGGTTTAGTTTTGTGAAATAACTAGCGGTCAGGTGTAGTTGTGTTTTTATCTGATTAATAAAGTGAATTATAATAAAGTGAATTGTAATAAACGTATTTCTGCAGACCTCATTGTTAACAAAGATTCGTTGAGATTAACATTACGGCAAGGGTAAGAATAAAGAGACTTGAAAATTTTCCACCCCATTTGGACACGGTGTGACAAACTCCCCTTTGTAGCTGTCCACTATCTTAACATCTACATCTGTGTACTTATTCTGCACTTCACGTTTGGAATCGTGGCAGAGTAAAAAGAACAACTTTCAGACTATGTCTCGACCGTTCCCTTCCCGCATATGACGTGGGAAAGATGAATATTTCTGCGCAAATTCTCAATTTTCTTAGTTTATTACGATGGTAATTTCGTCCTGTGTAGTTACGAATCAACAAAATTATTTGCTTTCGGGGAAAGTAGTTGGTGGTTGAAATTTCGTGAAATGACCTTGCCGCAACGAAAATGTTTTAATGTTTGCCACAACAACTTCTGTCCGTGACATTCCCCTATTTCACGATACTACGAAACGAACGAATCTTCTTTCAACTTTTTCTATGTCCTTCGTCAATCCTATATGATAAAGGCTCCATACTGCGCGCAAATATTCCTGAAGAGGAAGGAGAATGGTTCAAATGGCTCTGAGCACTATGGGACTTAACTGCTGAGGTCATCAGTCCCCTAGAACTTAGAACTACTTAAACCTAACTAACCTAAGGACATCACACACATCCATGCCGCTCGGCCACTCCGGCCGGCAAGAGGAAGGAGACGTTGAGTGTAGGCAGTCTCTTCTAGTTTTCTATCACTTAAATCAGTCTTTGTTTAGTATTCAGATTTTTTTATTGTTTAAAGGCAATTGCCGCTTTTCGCACCATCCAAATATCTTGTCTAAATCGTTTGCTATTCGCTGCGCTCTTCTGATGACTTTACTAAGCGATAAACGATACCATCGCCTGAAAACAAAATCTCCTAAATCGTGTAAATAGATTAAGAATAGCAAAGGTCCAATAACACTTCATTGCGAAACCCCAGATATCACTTCTATCTCACTACATTACTTCTCGTCAATTACTACGAACAGAAATTCCTACTGACAGAAAATCACGAATCCATTCGCACAACTGAGACAATACTTAATAGTCAAGTAATGAACAGGATGTTACAAAACAATACCGACAAACTCCGAGGGGTTGCAGAGGGTGTCTTGAGGAACAAATTGAAGATGGGAATCCAACGACGCTACAGAGAGTGGAATTTATAGGCGGTGGCGCCTGCCGCAAAGCCTCGCCTGCAGCACGTAACTTTGCACCCTGGTGGACCTTTGGCGGAACGTCTTGCAATGCTGTTTGTTACTCAGTGATCGCAACTGATTGCCACGATCGCCAGTGGAGAAGATGGAGCTAGTTGCTGTATAGGCAGGCTCTGTTGTCTTGGTGGATGGGTTTTTTTGGACACTGGTCTCCAACCGCAATTCATTTTTCTCATGAATACCGAAAACTATTGGAGCTTTTGGAGGTTCCATAATGAAAGTAAACTGTGGATGGAAACCTGTGTCCAAAACGGTCATCCAACAAGGCAACAAACCATCACATTCATAGGAGATAAGGCCTATCTATGCAGCAGTTAGCTTCATCTTCTCCGCTAGGGATCTTGACAATTAGTCGTGATCGCTCAATAACAAACTTTGCGAGATGTTCCGTCCACGGTTCCTTACCGTACGAGCTCACGATTTCTGCCAAAGTTGTGGCCTAGTGGTAGGCACTAGCGACTGTAACTTCAACACCCTGTAATATCGGTGAATGATGTTTCTAGACACGGATGCCATCGTCAATTTGTCCCTCAAGACACCCTCCTCAGAATTCGTAGGTATCGTTTTGTAACACTCTGCATATTACTAAATAGCTAACCCGGAGTACAGATCCAGTTTCAGATTGCCTGTCTAACGATTTCCACGGACAACAAAAATTTGGTTTTCAGTATTTCAGGCAGTTATTGAACGAGTACAACAATTTAGAATGCTGTCATAATTTATTCGCTAACAGCCATTATCTTATTTAGCAGTTTAACATAATAAGGCAAGCATTATAGTTATAAACTGTCTATATATCCTGAGACGGCTTCAATCACAGTGCGCAAAGTATCCAGACTGTTTTCATGCATGATTTGAGAATGAGAGCACTTAGCGACTTCCAGCAAACATTACATAAAATTTCAAACCTTTACCAAACTTTTTCTCGCTGACACTCCTCAGAAAATGAAGAGAGGAAAAAAAGTTTGTTGTTTGCTGCATTTTCACTGTTCGTGCAGTAGAACTTCAGCATCAGACTAACGCTTTCCACAACATATTTTGAAGATAGTATCCACATGTATCATCACTGAATGTACCTGCACATCTCATAGTGCGTGAGATAGATGTCTTATACAAGGAAGTTTGTCGCTTTAAATGAATCGGGGTGGGCTCGTAATGGTTTGATTAGAAGCTGCTTGTAAAAAACAGTGTCAAAATCCTTATGGAAATCTAGAAATATCGAATCAGCTTAAGATCTCTTGCCGATAGCACTCTTTAATTTGTGTAAATAAAGAGGTAGTTGTATTTCACAAGAACGATGTATCTGAATCCATGCTGACTATAGGTCAGTAGATTGCTTTCTTAGAGGTATTTTATAATGTTCGAACGTAGTACATGTTACAAAATCCTACTGTAAATCGATGTCAGTGTGGATATATAATACAGCTGGTAACTTCCTTTGTTGTGTACTGGTGCGACCTGAGCAACTTACCAGTCTTCAGAAGCAGGTGTATCGTCGAGAATGCGGTTGTGTATGATTCCTAGGTATCGAGCTATTCTATCCTCGTACTCCAGAAGGAACATTATTGATATATACTTTTAACCAAAAGACTTTTCTTTATCAAGTGACTTGACTTGCTTCGCTAAACCGAGGATGTCTACTTCCGAATTACTCATACTGTCGACAGTTGTCCTTTATTCGAATTGTGGAATTTTAAGTGCATCTTCTTTGGTGACGGTGTTTCGAAAAATCGTGTTTAGTAACTCAGTTTTAGTGTTGCTGCCGTCGATAACATTACCATTGCTATCATGCAATGAAAGTGTTGCAACTGGTATACATTATATACGACCAGAATCCAGTTCGACTTCATACCAGATTTCAAGGCACGGTTATTTCCGGAAACTATTAAAGCGTCTTGGACTGAAGTCCGCACGAAGTTTCGAGCCTCTGAAAACCGTTGCGTATCTTTTAGATTATTATAGTTCTTCTAAATCTGGCACGATTTTTTCGTTGCCCCTGTTCATTAATTTACTTGGTATAAAACTCTCTTTCGCTGTAAGCACTGTTTCTGTGACTTTAAATCATATTTGCTTTACGCTGAAATAGTACTGTGGAAACAATGGATAGTGTCTCATAGGAAGGTTCCTAGCGAATTTTCATTTACTTTTTTTAAACAGTTATATTTTTCATTCGTTGTCGGTGGATCTGGTTGTTACGGTCTTCAATCTCGCTACAACGACCTCATGATTACTAATTCCTGTATCCGTCATGACGCTCTGAATTTGCTCAGGATTGTCTAGTACGTTACCGCAAACGTTTACACTTCGCGTGGGCTCGTGAAATAATTGCTTAATATAAGTTCCAGAGAAAGTATTTGTTCAGTTTTGGACGGTGTTTCATGCATGCCAGTGACTTCAAATATTCACAAATTAATATAAAACATGAGAGAGGGGGAGGCGTTATAAGTTCATGGCCCTAAAGAGTCAAGACCCTATCTGCGATCTAGCTCTGATTGGAGAATAAAATCAGACTATTCCTCTCAAAGGAACCCTCCTGTCATTTGCTGATCTGTGAATACTACAGAACTAACCAACCGACAGTTAAAAGTCGCAGAACATTTCTGTCTCAGTTCACTTGGTCAGCTGTAGGATGAGTCCTCTAGATGGGACGGAATTAGGTTTTCATAGTCATATCGTTGCCCAGTAGCCAGTGATCAGAAGAAAAAAAGAGCGGGATCGTCTATAGAAGTGTAAGCATAGTTGACGGTCTACAGAGCAGTGAAAGGAACTTGCATGGAGCAATTTAGCCAAGAAACGTGAAGTAGCAATACAAAGGACCTCTGTGCTCTTGGCTGAATGTATTGTGCCGACTCTAAATATGGTGGGGACAGTGCGACAGATTGATGCCACGTACTGTACGAAAATGATTAAACATTTTTTGTCCCGAAGAAAGGGCCACTGCATCGTTTACGAACAAATATAGGTGAATTTGCTGGATTTCACATTCAAAGACTGGACATAGACACGATCCTCGTTGTTTTAGGTAAACTGGAATTAGTCCACATTACATATGTCATAATATACAGGGTTATTACAAATGATTGAAGCGATTTCACAGCTCTACAATAACTTTATTATTTGAGATATTTTCACAATGCTTTGCACACACATACAAAAACTCAAAAAGTTTTTTTAGGCATTCACAAATGTTCGATATGTGCCCCTTTAGTGATTCGGCAGACATCAAGCTGATAATCAAGTTCCTCCCACACTCGGCGCAGCATGTCCCCATCAATAAGTTCGAAAGCATCGTTGATGCGAGCTCGCAGTTCTGGCACATTGTGTCTGTTCACTTCACCATTAAGAAAAAATGTTGCTTCATCACTGAAAACAAGTTTCGCACTGAACGCATCCTCTTCCATTAGCTGTTGCAACCGCGCCGAAAATTCAAAGCGTTTGACTTTGTCATCGGGTGTCAGGGCTTGTAGCAACTGTAAACGGTAAGGCTTCTGCTTTAGCCTTTTTCGTAAGATTTTCCAAACCATCGGCTGTGGTATGTTTAGCTCCCTGCTTGCTTTATTCGTCAACTTCCGCGGGCTACGCGTGAAACTTGCCCACACGCGTTCAACCGTTTCTTCGCTCACTGCAGGCCGACCCGTTGATTTCCTCTTACAGAGGCATCCAGAAGCTTTAAACTGCGCATACCGTCGCCAAATGGAGTTAGCAGTTGGTGGATCTTTGTTGAACTTCGTCCTGAAGTGTCGTTGCACTGTTATGACTGACTGATGTGAGTGCATTACAAGCACGACATACGCTTTCTCGGCTTCTGTCGCCATTTTGTCTCACTGCGCTCTCGAGCGCTCTGGCGGCAGAAACCTGAAGTGCGGCTTCAGCCGAACAAAACTTTATGAGTTTTTCTACGTATCTGTAGTGTGTCGTGACCATATGTCAATGAATGGAGCTACAGTGAATTTATGAAATCGCTTCAATCATTTGTAATAGCCCTGTACAAGTGAATCAAAGTCTGTCGATTCGCGACTTATTCTTAGCTGCAGTTCCGGTATTTCTGGGGCATCTCCACCTTTCTGAATACCTTTTATAAATATGAGAACTCCTTAACGTTGCGTACACAAAATCATTAATTACATTTTGATCAGGTCCAGTCATACATTACTTGGCTTTTCATTCAGTTGTCTGGTTGCCGACTTTGCACGTGTTACACTTTGTGCCGAATATCCCCTATGCTTCTCGGAACTCTTCTTGTTTCCTTTTCCACGAAATAATTCTGCGCCACTGCGTTGATCTGTAAGATTTCCTCTTCTCAGTTAATGCAGATACCTATCTCGGATCTTAAAATTATGAACAAGGTTCAAGCTTTATCTATAAAACTCTTTGTGAACTATTGAGCAGCCTCTACTTAATCTCATCTAAAGTAAGATGACAAGTGCATAAAAAAATAAGGCATATTTACAGGCTAGAGATAAAATGATTAAAATCATATAGAATGCTACCAAACCAGTACTTAAAACCACTTGTACCGTTATACAACACATAAAATGCTTTCATGCCCTCCATTAAGGTGCCTGTTCTTAATAGCACAGTGACTCGCTGTGCGAATGTACAGCCACATTATTTTACTTTCAAGTGTACAAGGTATAGTACATTTTACAAACCAAACTTGAGCAGTTAAAAATGTAGTCTCATAACAAAATAACATGAACAGTTATAAACAATCAAACACCAAGTTTACAACATGTGAACAGTTATAATCCAACATATCGCGCGTGAGTGATGTCATCAGTGTAATGGGCGAGTACTTTAGATAATCCTCCACCACTTTGAGGAGCAAGTTATCTATTAACAGGAATTTGTGATTTATTGTCTAAATATGAAATGTTCTTCTTTAGTATGGATTAGTTAATATTTACTTGGGCTTAAGTAAAGAGAGGCGTGTGTAGCACTTGTAGGTGAACACAAAATGGATGAGGTGCACCAATTGCAGGAGTGGAATGTAAAAGCAGTACTTTATTTTATTTGTACAGTACAGTTTATTTGCGCCCGAGGTACATTTTGTCACTGTTACCTATTCCAGTATAATATAAATATGGATACATTACTTTCACACTTTCTGTATAACTCGAAACATAAAACACTAAAATTGTTAAACTTTGCACTTATTCTACTTCATGGTCTCTACCTCATTTAATCTGATTGCTAATTTTTATAGTTTTGGAACCAGCTCGGACTACTACTAGGTGCACACTTACTTGCCTGCCCAAACAATGTTACAACCAGGCAATTGGTAGTACATGATGACAAGATTATTTGCAAGCTGGGATCAGTGGTGGCTGGTATGAGTTAGATGCTGCTGGACCATGATTTCTTATACAAAAGTCATTCGCTACATTTTGCGGATAGCCCATTGTTCAGTGCTCATGGCTATTGTCTTAAGCTAAACTTCAAGCATAAATGTTCAAACAGAAGTCTCGAACAAAAGTGCCATCATGGAAAACTTATTCATCAGTGTAACGAACCAAAAGTTTATCATAGAAGTGCCTCCCTGTCTCCCAATGTGTCTTTTGCAAATACTGGCGCAGGGCGTACGTTGGCCACATTGCGTTTTCATTCCTGCCAATCAAATCATCACTCTACACTTGATTAAAAAAATAGTTCCCTATAATACCACCCAGAAAGGACATCCACTATTGTAATATTTAACACAGGATGCGTACATTTCAGCAAGGGCGTCAGCCTTGGGATCATAAAGCTAACAGTCCACTCCTATAGTGTACAGGTCACCTAGCTCAAAGAGGCAGTTGTTCTGTCTCTCAGATATCATTGGCACTATTTAGATGTGCTGTCATCATTGTCTAGTGACGGCATCCTTCAGTGTTTCCCGAAGCTGCCAAGATTTACGAAAGAGCGATGTAATTGTGACAATAAGTTGGAGCTATTTTGATGAGATCGACAGTGAATTTGTAAACTTATTCAGAAAGTCTCATCTCAGAAGTCTATTCACTACGTAAACCAAACAGGGGACAATGGATGGTGAAAATGTCTGCGAAATAGAATTGTTGGGGAAAAAAGTTCGAATCAGCCATCACCTATTGTATTGCTGTCTTCCTATTATATTGTGAGAGACATTTACTGATATACCTCTCTAATCTCTAAATATATCGTATGGTACCATGGCCAGTGGAAGTCAGTATCATTGATGATCACTTGTGTCCCGTAATGTACCTGTCTTTCACAACTGGCATAATAACTCCTAGAGCAACAGTTTCGGGTAAACCTCAAGGAAGGTCGTGTTACAATCGTGTTAGTATCGAGCCCCCAAGTTTAGCAGAATCGATTCGCAGAACTGTGCGATACCATTACCTCTGGATATCGAAGACTGTACTATAGAAAGGACCACCGTTACATGAGTATTGCAATGTTCCATCTGAGCGGTATTAAAAACGTCGTGACACGACAGCTTTTCGAATTTTGGGATCACAGTCATCTTCGCACACCCGTTACGCAGTCCTGTAATGCGGATAGCATAATGCGTGGGAGGGTACTGTTGGCAGTAGTGTGCAGCAACTCGGACACACAGCATATTTCCGAGTTGCTGGACACAGACTGCTGTTCGTTTCAAAGGTGCCTGCCTTGTATCTACTAGCATGTAGTACTGTAATACTCCTCAAACTACTGTATCACGGTTCTGGCCGTGTGACACGGACGGTTATACTGGTAGGAGAAGCCATCATCGTCGGAGAAGACATCAAGCATGAAGGGATGGAGGAAGACAGCAATAACGTTCATATGGTTCACAGCTGGTATTGTGCTTTCGACTACTATCGCAGGTTCCACAAAAGCCCAGGTGCATTTCCGTCTTAGAATAATACTGCCGCCAGCGACCTGCGTCCGTGCCGCGAGGCATGTTTCGTGCAGCCATTCGCCTGAATGACGGCATGTCCTGGCGACAAAGTGAGATGCCGCGAATAATAAGTCTAACGAGCAGTGTCACTATATCAGCTGTGTATGGTGTAAATTTGTGTCCAACAGGAGGCGTACTATGGAAGTCCGTGCGGTGGTGCTGACCACTGTGCAAGGATGCTGCAGCGGTCATCCCAACTGCCTACTAAACAGGAGACCTGGATTCGAATCCTGGTCCGGCATAGATTTTCAGCTTGCCCCATTGATACAAATCAATGCCCACTGGTACCTAATGTCTTTAATTACTTGTGTTATGATTCGTAGTGGCTGCAGAATCAAAATGGTTTCTGTTCTTTCGGACATGTCCGAAAGGACAGACAATGCATACACTTCAATTTAGTTTTTTCTCACGTCGAAGTGAAGGACGTTGTGTGTGATCTAAAACAACAATTCGTTAATTAATCAGTCCGATCCGGACATCATTTAATCTGAAAGAGTTTTCGTCTTTCCTTCTCGGCTCAGATCGCCTGTAACGGACGCTTCAATGCTCGCGGCAGTAGCATGCGGACAACCGACCAACATCGCCGTTCCCGAGATGCTTCTTCCCAGCCTCTGGACCATAACAGTCGGCTCTTGGTTAAGTCGCTTATAGCAGTTGGTTTCCTCACTTGCAGCCCGTATTCTCTCTTGAATGACTCCTCATTTGTTTCTACTCCTCTTACATGTGCCTACTTTCCTTACCATGTCACTCGCCCGCAACTTCACAAGGCGGTACTCATCCTCGCGATGGGCAGGCGTGACGAAGTTTTGGCCTTATCAATGTATGGCCACCTTGGACCCAGTTGCATCAACTCTCAGCCAGTTTTCGGCAACGGTTGATCAGTCACAGATAAGGTCCGTTGCACAATGGTTTCTGGGTCTCGAAAACCCTTTTCCACTATGCGTACTAGAATTATCATGAACGAGAAGTTTGATATGTGATAGAATTAATAAGAGTAATATAGTGATCTCTTTTTTCCAGATTTGAATTCAGGTAAACGCCAACATTAATTGGTTTTGTTCAAATGACAACACAATAAGCTGATAATACTGAAATGGAATAATATCTGTGGAAACTGAAGAAAATAAAATTTCTGATATGGCTAAAGATCAGATAGAGTTGAGTAATTCTGAGGAAAGACAAGAAGAGTGAAAGGAAAAACAAGGCTGGAAAATAGTTACTGCATTAAAGGAACGAGAGCTGAAATTAGATGCCATTGTATGTGATATATTTCAACTGGTGGTAACTGATGAGATCTTTCGAAATTACACGACGAGGGTCGGAGGATGGGGGGTATAGTAAAGAAAGACAGAGAGACAAAGAAGGTTATAGCTTAACTTAGTTACGTTAGAACAGATATTTAGGAAACAAATACTAGACTGGGATCTTGACTCTAATTTGTAAGTCAGTAGTAAAGAAGAGTTAACTGAAATTAAAAACAATAAAAAAGTGAATGAAATGCGATATGCCATATGTTGATTTTTAATCTTTCTGAGACTCTGACCATTGGACTATGAAAGAGTGTTGAGATTAATTCAGTGGAAGAAATACTGGGTCGCCAGGATAGAAGAAGAAATGTGCAGGCCGCTCACGAATGAAATCTACAGGACTGCAAAGAAATTAATCCAGAACGGACTACAAAGGAATTTAAGTCGGATCAAACAAATAACGAGGAAATAAGATGTGAAGATACGGAAGGAAGGAGGAGCCCTGTTCGTGCAGTCGCTTCGTGAGGTTCAGCAGGGACGTGGGTTCGAGTCCTGTTTTCGCACATAGTTTTAAAGATTTTACGTACCTACTGCTTATAAGAAAGATTTAGTGTTACTTTGCGAGGGGAAGATCGTAACATAGACTAACTGCAGTCGGAAAAGAGACGTATGTCAGAGGTGTAGTGAAGGTCTGTGGTTCATCTTCAGGCGCTGCGAGCGGGCTACATCTATCTGCTGTAAGGTTAACTCTGAAACTGAGGAGGCTTTGTGTCCGATGGTAGGGGCACCTGTTTTGGACTCGTCTAATCGTGGAAGTCTTCAGAAAAAGTAAATCCCAAGGAATCAACACTGAAGGGCAGTAGTTATGCACTTACTGTCTTTACATATAGACAGTTATACAAGAAATACGTAGGTGATACACAGTGACTGCACAAAAAAGTGAAGTTCTACGATAGCTACCGTATCGTCCGTGCTAACTCTGGAGAGGCGAGATGTGAAGATGCAAAGTTCTGCTTCACTGGTCTGAAAACAGCCGTTACAGGTTCGGCACACCTATGAGTGACGCCGAGGTAACTGCTTGTCCAGAAGAACAAGGGGTTTTATACGGTAGCATCTCTCTTCTCGACCTTCCCCTGACGGTGGGGAAAGGTGGCCAATCCCACCTGACGGTTTTCCGGAAGTCATTTGAAGCGTGCATGTCTTCCTTCCTATCTCACCATGAGAGAGGGTTGCTTCACTTTTTTAGCATAAATAATATTAACAATTGTCACTTATAGGGAGTTTATTGGGGGCCACGATGACTGTCGTCACTTCTTCTCTGCGGTGTGGGGATCCCCGTTTGAATGCGTTTGCTCAGTATTCCCAAGCCTATAAGAGTGCTCGGTTATGAATTCACACGAGTGGGACCTAGCAACGGCTCCGGACAGGCGAGACAGCCGAAGGTTTCTGGGATGGAGCTGTAGTCCGTAGCAACCACAGGAAGCGGGTACGAGTTTCTACTGTTTGTCCATCCGTACCAGTTTATGCTTCCGGTTTCGCCTGTCGGTGTCTCCCACATCAACACCAGTGGCAATAGCCACAGATCACGACACTAGATCATAGATAATTTACACTATGACTTATTCGGATATGAGCTCTCATATTATTGAGGTGGAAGAGATTAGTGTAATAATCCTCAATTATCAGCTATTAGCTGGAAAAATAACTAAATAACCTATGATCACAGCTTTGCAGAAAGAGTTTAACTATCTAAATAAATATTCCTTTCACTTATTATTTCGTAAGGTACACATAAAAACATATTACCTGAAACACTTTTTATATACTATGTGTGTGCACCGTAAGAGAATTGGTAAAAGTACAGAAACGCACGAATAATCTACATCCACAAGAACAAAATTGAGATAAAAAGGAACTGAAACAGTCTGAAAAACTTAAGGACGAAAGTAACTTTCGGATTATGCGTCACTACCAAGTCCCGGGTGGTTACAACTTAAGTGCAGCTACCCATGGGCATCCAGTGAGTGCTGTTATTACCGTACGCCAGTGAAACTTGGTAGATATGCTATTGCGTTATTGCATAACCGATTTAAAATTAGTTCCAGTTTTGACCATCATGTGCATAACTGGCGCTGTTCGCTGTATGTTGGTATGACATACACGCTGTCATTTGACAGTGAGCAGTATAGTTATCGAGTAAAGAGACAGTGCGCTGATTGTGAAACTGTTTTACGTGAACGGCAGCAATTACAGCGCTGCATTGAGAGAGTAATTCCGCCTGAAAGGTCTGAGGAGAGGCCCGATGTTGTTATATGATTTAAACAAAATGAAATCGAAATTCGAAAACACGGGAGAGGTTAGTGTGGCATCTGGAGTAGGAAGGCGTCCTACCCCGGTGGAAGTTATTGACGAGGTTGCTGGTGCTGTAACTGACCATGCAGCAAGTGTCCCGGCAAGTGCTAGTGCTCTTGTAGTGTCACGAGAATTGTTCATCCCACGGTCAACACCGCGGAAAGTTTTTCAGTCTATTTTCCCCCGGTACCCAGACAAGATCCGCACCGTGCAACAACTGAAACTTCATTAACCGAAGCAACGTTCTGATTTTGTTCATTGGTTTCTGGCACCGATCGACGTTGATGACGTATGGCCGAGAAATATTCTACTGGGTGATGAGTCACATTTTAAACTACAGGCTGCAGTGAATATACGGAACTGCCGAATACGGGGTATTGTTAAACCACGTGTTTCTCATGAAGAGCCATTGCACTCGCAGCATTCGACTGTGTGGTGTGAATTCACATGCACCTTTATTCTCCGCCCATTCTTCTTTGAAGAGAATGCACCCAGAGGGCCTGTCAGGTGTACCATGGCGTCTCCATTTATCGACGTCTCCTTGTACAGTATATGATATCTGCTTTGGGAGAGCACAGCTGCGTGCAAACCATTGTTTTCACTTAAGATGGAGCAACACCTCACGTCGCTCACCTAGTGAGCGTGTTATCTCCAGTATGGCCTGCAAGATCACCTGATCTGAATCCACGTCCCTTTCCGCTCTGGCGATTTGTAAAAGAACGCTTTTAACAGGGACACGTTCGGTCTCTACTCGAACAGATGGCCAGTGTACGGAAACACCTTGCTCAGATTCCACCGGAACTGCTGGGAGCAACTGTTGATTACGTCGTTTTGCGGATACAGTATCTCATCGACTTCTCCGGTGCTCATATTGAACAAATCACATAAGCTGCGGTTTATAATAAAATCAACATTATGCCTTTCTCACTTCTTTGACCTTTCTGACCACACCCCGTTCTTAATCCATTACACGTGGAAGCATTTTTATACTCTCTCTTGCATTCACAGAGCCAGATTTGCACCTGGTGGTCGACATTGGAACTAATGTTTTCCAACGTCAATCGGTCCGGCATTAATGCATTGGAACATCCACCAAGTTTCGGTGCCATTCGATGATTACAGCCTACAGTGGACCTCCTTCAGTAGCTGCACTTTAATTATAAACACCTGGTGTAATAATACAGACGAATGAAACTTGGAGAACGCAATAAATAGCTGTTACAATATAATACGTTAGGTGGATCACACAGTAAACAGCTACTACAGTATAGTATTGTAGGTAACTGAAAAAAAAACGCAACGATGCGAGCAGAAATGATTCTTTCATTCAAAGACACTACGATTCATGATGGTCACGTGGACATTACAAAATGCAGGACGTGGTTCTTAATAACGT
The DNA here is from genome assembly GCF_021461385.2 of Schistocerca piceifrons. Lineage (NCBI taxonomy): Eukaryota > Metazoa > Arthropoda > Insecta > Orthoptera > Acrididae > Schistocerca > Schistocerca piceifrons. The sequence continues at coordinate 568,431,158 of NC_060138.1, forward strand.
ACGTGATCACGACGAACGGTAATGCATGGTATACAACGTGCTAGCATACTGGTCACAAGGTTACTAAGGACTTCTAGTCGTAGATCGTTCCTTCCCCCCACCAGCGCGGTTCACATCTGCTGGGTGGTAGTTGGTGCAAATCTTCCAATGAATGCATCCCATGTGCTTGATGGCGTCTAAGCTGGGGGAACGGGCAATCCTGTCCGTTTCCCGAACATCATTTCGTTTCAAAAGCTCCTCAACCCGCATAGAAATGTGGTCGTGCATGTCATCCATAAAAATGACGTCAGGGCCGAATGCCCCCCCCCCTCCCTGAAAGGCGAACAGTGCCCTAATAATGTTGCTGAAAGATTTGGACGTCAGTACGCTCGACTGACATAATGCCTCCCTATACCATAACACATAGACCACCAAAATGATTAGCCTCAACAATGTTCCTGGATAGATTACGTGCCCTAATATGACGAGGGATGGGAAAACGTAATGCAACCAGGAACATCGTCAAACTATTCTGTAGCAATCATTTCTATGTATGGCCGAATTTTAACAGAACTATACAACTTGGCAATGATACATCATGTTATTTTCATCCTAAAGTTTTGCAAACCAGTGCATCAATAAGAGAAAGTTTCTGCTATAATGTAAGTGTGTAAAGAAGAATTGCAACTTGTCACTGATGTTTTGCTTTATGTAGAAGACGAAATTTTAGAAAATTGTATACGAAAGAATGCATTGGAACAATAATGAAGTTGCAAAAGTAACGTACACAAATAATGATCACACTGTACAGTCCTCTTCTATGATAAGGAAGTGATGCTGAATGAATTTGACACGCTATTTGACGCAGAATTTGAGCTGAAAATGGAAACTACGAATGAGATGGAAATAGTAAAACCAATGAAAGAAATCTGCTATCTATAAGTAGGAAGCAAGATTACTCTAGACGCCCGAAACGAGGGAAACATAAAATGCTGAATGGCACAGCCAAACACTAATTTCATTAAAGGAAGAGCTTTATCACTTATAGAGTTTCAATGACTATGTAAGTATAGTCCGTGTCGTTATGATCAAGAGAGAATAATGACTGTAGGAAATGTGGACGAGTAGGATAGGTGGGCAGTGACAATTTTCTACTATGGAAGGAAGTTGAGAATGAGCTAAACTCATGTATATATTTACTAAACGGGTAAAACGGTCAGCAGCTCCCAGTTGCAGGTTGCCTGCCTAACGGCTTGAAGGGACAGCAAAATTTTCATTTTCTGTGTATCGTATAGTTATTGGCCAAATTTAAAATGCTGGCATAATCTACTCATTAGGAGGAATAATGCTACAAAGGCCAAGCACAACAACTCGAATACAGGAGGCAGCATAATTCACAGTGCACAAACTGTACGGAGTATATTCATCCAGTATTTGAGAAAGAGAGCAGTTAGCGATTTCCAACATGCTTAAAGTGAAATATTTAATATATTAACTCATTTGCAAAGTAAGCAGCCGTTTAAAGCTATTTCACACATTGAAGTTCGATTCTTTAAAGAAACGAGGATTTGGAAAAGCGGAGGGTCCTACCAGTAAAGTATTAAATGAAGATACTGCAGAAAGAACAGGCGAGGAAAGGAGTCTATGAAAACCTTTAACCGAAGACGAAATTAATGCGAACTTCTGCATCCACAGGTTTTTTATATGCAATGAAAAAAATAACACATGATGTATATTACCTGTAGAGAATACTGTCAGTCCCATACAGATTTACCAGGATCTAAACGTTTAGATCCTTCCGATTTAGTTACGAGTTAAAGCGGTGATGGAAGTTGTTTCTAGGCACACCTCGGTATACTTCAAAACATTCTCAAAACTTCTGAACCTTATACTTGCCTTGGAGAGTTAATCTTCAGCTTTTGTATTCATCTCATCTCATTAGGTATCACAGCAATCACATGTCTATTGAAGCCAAGTTACGTTAGTTAGATGTTCGCTAGATCATTTGAACGATCCTTTTCTCTAAATGATGTCGAACGAATCAGTGTACAGGACATTACTGCATGATTCGTGTTAACATTAATGAACAAATTATTATTTTTAGCTCAACTCAAGGGGTTGTCCAAGAGAAATTATTTTAAATTAGATTTAAAACTTGCTTCGGTGCCCGTCAGGCATTTTATGTCATTGGGCAGATAGTCAGACATTTTTGTTGCTGCATACTGAACTGCTCTCTGAGCCACTGATAGCTTTAACGACGGATAATAAAGGTCATTTTTCCGTCTAGTGTTGTACGTATGTACATTACCGTTCTTCTCAAATTGCAATGGAACGTGCATAAAGGATTTCATAAGCGAATACTGTGGCGGCGCAGTTGAAAAGCCTAGCTCCTTGAAGAGGTACCTACATGTCGTCTGAGGGTGAACACCACTTATTATTCTTACAGCTCGTTTTTGTGCAATCAATAATTTCTTTGTAAATGATGAGTTACCCCAGAAAATTATTCTATACGACACTACTGAGTTTAAATATGCAACTTTGTCAAGAGGCTGATACGTTTGTTTCCAAGACCAGCAGTTATACGAAGATCAAAAGTATCTGAACTCAACTGTTTGAGAAGCTCCGTAATATGCTCCTTCCAGTTCTAGTTTTCATCAGTACATTCACCCAAAAATTCATATATGTATATATATATATATGTGTGTGTGTGTGTGTGTGTGTGTGTGTGTGTGTGTGTGTGTGTGTGTTTTTCTTCAAAATTTACAGAGAGTCTATTTTCAGAGAGCCATTTAATAGCTCTTTGGAAAACATAATTTACCTGCTCTTCTGTTACTTTCTCTCCAATAGGATTTATCGTCTGCAAAAAGTACCAGCTTGGCTTGTTGAATGTTAAGTGGAAGATCATTCACACGGATAAAGAATATGAATGAACCCAAAATTGAACCCTGTGAGAGGCTGTGTAATTTTTCCCCCCAATCACTAAGGGCTTTCTACCTTTACGACTTCGTCTAAATTATGCAGCACAAACTTTTGCATTCTGTTTGTCAAGTATGATTCAAACCAGCTGTGCATAAAGCCATGAGATCCATAAAACTTGAGTTTTTCTGAGAGAGTATCATGATCTACACAATATTGGAAAGATCACAAAAAATCAGTCGGTGACACATTATTATTTAAGACTTGTACTATTTTACGAGTGAGTGTATAAATTGCACTCTCTTTCGATCAACCTTTTTGGAATCCAAACTGTGATACGCTAAGTAAAATGTTTCCACTTAAGTTTGCTACTACTCTTGAGTGCTTTACTTTTTCAAATACGAGGGTTGGAACTTTAACAGTGGCAACTATTTATTCACAACCAATACAAAAGAGTTACATGTTTGCACCTGTTACTGTCCTTCAAAGTAGTTCAAATGGCTCTGAGCACTATGGTACGTAACGTCTGAGTCCATCAGTCCCCTAGAACTTAGAACTACTTAAACCGAACAAACCTAAGGACTTCAGACACATCCGTGCCCGAGGCAGGATTCGAACCTGCGAGCGTAGCAGCAGGGTGGTTCCAGGCTGTAGCACCTAGAACCTCTCGGCCACTCCGGCCGGCTTCAAAGTAGTCACCAGCGTTGTGTAGAGCCCGCTGCGAGCAATGTGGAAGGCGTAGTATACCGTTAGCAGAGCCTGTTCTGTTAATGGTGAGAATGGAGCGGTCTGTTGCCTGTGGAATTTCTGGAACAGTTCTGAAGCGAATGCCACCGTCAGTACACAGTATTACTGTTCGTTTTTGGAGCATCACCTGTGACCAGCTTTACGAAAGAAGCGGCGACACTTTCTGCGCAACCCACCCATCATTTTGCACGACAATGCGCGGGCACATATAGCACAAGCTGTGTGGTTGCTGTGTTCGGTCGATGGGACTGGGAAAGTACTGTAGCATCCACCATACTCCCCGGACTTAAGTCTTGGTGACTTTGATTTGATTCCGAAGATGAAGGAACCATTTCGTGGCATTCGTTTCAGAACTGTTCCAGAGATTCGACAGGCAGTAGATCGCTCCTTTCGCACCATCAACATAACAGGCCCTGCTAACGGTATACTACGCCTTCCATATCGCTGGCAACGGTTTCTACACAACGCTGGTGACTACTTTGAAGGACAGTAACAGATGCAAACATGTAACTCTTTTATACAGGTTGTGAATAAATTGTTGCCACTATGTGAGTTCCAACCCTCGTATTTTGAGAAAAGGTGTCAGTAAGGAAATTCGACGATAACTGTTTCAGCCTTGTGAAGTAATTTAATAACAGCACATTTTAACCTGTCTGGAAAAGTTCCTTGTGCCAGTGATGCAAAGGATATATCGCTAAGGACATTACTTTCTAAGTTGGAACAGTTTTTCAGACTTCTGTTTGAAATCCATATACTCCACAAGAGCTTTTGGTTTTTAGAATCTTTAGAATTGTGTTAATTTCAGTGAAAGATTTTGATACAACTTCTAGCTGCATAAAGTTTTGTGGAATGACATTTTTAATGTATTATCTTCCTTCTTCAACTGAGTCACTTTATCCTGTATTCCTTGCTACGTTTAGAAAGTGATAGTTAAAAGTACTTGCAGCTTATGAATTAGCAGTCACAACACTGTCATTTAAGTCAATTGTTATGGAATCTCGAAGCAAAACAGTAGTTAGCCCCGTGAACGAATAAGTACTAAGTATCTAACCTGCCACTAGAAAGGATAGCCGGCCGCAGTGGCCATGTGGTTCTAGGCGCTTCAGTCTGGGACCGCGCGACCGCTACGGTCGCAGGTTCGAATCCTGCCTCAGGCATGGATGTGTGTGAAGTCCTTAGGTTAGTTAGGTTTAAGTAGTTCTAAGTTCTAGGGGACTGGTGACCTCAGATGTTAAGTCCCATAGTGCTCAGAGCCATTTGAACCGTTTTTTGAACTAAAAAGGATAACACTCTCGTACATCAACACAGTCTTTGAAACCACATGTCCTGCTGGTTACCTTAGAGCAAGGAAAGACTTTAATGTTAATCACACAACTTAGCACTATTATGAGGTGCGCTTCAGTAGTAGATATTCAGCTCTCTTTCAGAACAATAAAATGTTACGTAGCTACAAAAATGCAGTTTGATACCCCGTAGCAAACAATTATAGAGCGCACTGCTTTCGAAGAGAGACTTTCTAAATGACACATCTGCAGCATAAAGAAATGACCTGTAACGGGGGCGACAATAGACAACGTGATATCAGCATTGACATTAACTTACCTGTTGTCAAGTTTACATGTTTCTCACGTACTTCAGCTAGAAAAGAAAATGAACGGAATAGTTCTTGAAGAGTGTCTTCCCACCGACTGGAAGGTAACTCAAGACGTAGCAGTATATCAGCTGGAGAGGATTGTAGGGCGAAACTGTAAGGAGCTTGAACTCCGACCTTCCCAAACGTCAATTCCTTGTCTTAATTGCAGCGCGATCTTGCTCAGTCCTTTCAGAGTCCACAATCTTAAACATTGCGTTGCGTCTCGCTGTCGAAGAGAAAGGAGGTGACGTACCTAAAATGTTGATCCGACACGCACAAAACACATCGATATCTCCGAACGGAGATTTGGGTCTTACATAATACATTACGTAATTTTACGTGACAAATTGAATTCGACTGGAAAGAAAGATATGACTAATTGCCATTTTCCTTTTTAATTCTCGCAGATTTCGATAAAGTCATAGACATGAAATTGCAACGGGGAAAATGTCGCAATAGACTAGAGAAACAAACAAAGCAAAATAACTGAAATCATTGTGCAATCTGAAGTATAAAGTCGCCTATGCCACAAAGTGCCCAATTCCCTACATTTGAGATTCGCTTCCTTTCGTTCAGACGTATAGAATTTTGTGTTAGTGTGATCTACTGCATATTCTGTCTATAAAAACACTTAATTTCAAGTGCTACCAATTTATTACAAATTTCGTTTTGCGCTCGGAGAAGTAAGCATACGGTAACCGCCCCTTTTGTGTTACGAAAATTCCTAACATTTCCAAGTAATAGTTATATTGTTTATATTGTATAAGCTCTTGTTTCAACGCTATCAGTACTTGAATCATGTATTAGAAACGTAAATCTGCCTCCTTCTACGCAACTTAGTAGAAGTTCGAGGACTTTTTCAAATATTTAATACTACTCTACCGCATACTGATTTGTTCTCTATTTACATAAAACAGCTAAAACTAAACTGTTACTACGGTGGAAATTTTGAAGCGTAGTATCGAGCAGCTATTACTGTTTCAATTTAATTCCGTACGCTGATAACATGTAATGCAATTACGTGTCTAGTCTTTTAAATCGTGTGATGTGTTATATAGCAGTCTCATCTGGTGGTAACGAATGATTTCCGTAATTCATAAAATCTCCAATAATTTCCTCGACTCGCTTTTATCAGTACTCCGTATCTTTTTTAGCATTATGGTCTGTTTTACATTCACGTCTCCTTTTTACAAAATATTTCATATTTTCACTTGAATTCACCAAAGGTGTTTCTCATTTGAATTTTAAAACTCTGAAATTCTCTGATAACTTAATAGTCGGAAGTGTAACAACACCATTTCATCAGCTTCCGTACGAGCTACGAAGGGCAGCAAAAGTTGTTGTCTATCGCCAAAGTATGGAAATTTTTGATAGCGTAGAACCTGTGGAAAGCATTTCTTTATTTGTCCTTACCGACAATAACGACAGTTGTTCAGCTCTGTGTCCTAGCGGCATGTTCAACGGATAAAAGAAATTGTGTTTATCGTACAAGCTGAAATATATCACCCCCCTTCCCCCCCCCACCCCTCCCGGCCACACAAACAAGTACACACAGACACACACGCAAACACATTCGCACACGCTGTACATGATATATGACCGGACTATTCCACAACTGCAGCCAACGCGACACGAGATCCTTCTCACTGTAACATTTGTTAATGCTTCTTTTCGTTTCATACTCATTTAGAGAGCGACAAGATTGCAGATTACTTACCTCTGTGCCACCTGTTATTTGTCTAAATCCATTTTCACTGTCTCTTTTGCAAGCAGTGTGTAAGTACCGAGTAATTCGTTCACGGACACTATTTCTTGGAATTTTTTAAATATATTTGCGCAAGAAATCAAGCGCTTATCAGTGACATTCTCCCGCGGGTATTCCTAACCTACAACGATTCGTATTGACCTTCCTTGCATGAACATGTCTTAGTGTGATCAGGAATGGATACCATATTCTCGAGCAATATGACAGTATACATTAGACAATTGTTTTAGAAGTAATGTAGCATGATCGCATTGTGTTCGACGTAAAAGTATTAACAATATTCAATAACACAAGGGAACCCCGTTTATGCTCTGCATAAGGAGTATTGCACTTGTATGGATAAACTCACCTCCAGGTTCTGGTGGCCGGTGTCGAATGTTCCAACATCGCGAGTCCTCTGATATCAAGAGTGCAGATCAACTAAACGTTAAGCAGTATCTGCAGCACATTGATTAGTTAAATTCTATCAAGTTACTGTTTCTAAAAAAATGCATCTCTCCCACTACCAGATGCGTAAGACGAAATAATTCTAGGTTTGAAGTGCTTACCTGCATATATCAGTTCGTTACTGGTTTACTCCCAACGCACCATATTTCTTACTACTATATGCGACTGTGCTTAAAATAATTCCCTGGTAATGTTTTCTCACACATCTGTCTCATATTGCCAGTACAATCAATATATAAGAACAGACTGATTCGAATTCTGAAGTGCTTGCCTCTGTGTATCAAACCGCTGCGGTTTGCTCCTGAATAAGCCATTTTCCACGCAAGTAATTTCGCCTCTACTTACAGTAATTATCTGAGGATTTCTCTTGCTATCAAGTTGGTTCTTCAGTCTTTCAGTAAGGTTTGTAGAAAGAGTAAATAATTCAGCTTCAGGAAAATATAGTTTCGTGTATCAGTTCATTATTATTTTCCTCTCGTCAAAATTTTCCATGCAACTATTATGGGTCTGTAAATGTGAAAATACTGCATGCAATAAATGTACTCGTCCTTTAGTCATTCATGCTTGAGTTTTTACGACTTTTTTTAGACTTTTCATCCTTAAAGACTATTTATCAGTCATCTTTGCTACTGCCCTTCTCAAGGTACATTACGAGTAAAACTGCCTATTATCTTAAAATCTTTCTTTTTACTTAATTATCTCATGCTAACAGTCGTACAAAATAGCAAACAGCTTATAAATAAAGAGAAGTAATATTATGGCAAAAGAAACAACACACTCTGTAAAAGAAATCTATATTTCAAGAAATGCCAATCACGAAAATTGTTTCAGTTGCGAGCAGTTTTGCTATTGCTCAAGTTAGATGTGTGTTTACGTCCTCACTCACAGTTCCTGCAACATTACGATTTCTTTTGTAATATCGTGATAAATCATCCTATTTTTTAGTGCAAAGTGTAGAGTAATATATGAATCATCGCCTTTTTGCATGATGAAATTGATACTTACCGGAAACGTTATTAAGTATGTACATTTACAGGTACATCACCAGAAAAAATAATGAAATTCACTGATGAAAGTGTAAGCTGTCGTACGGCTTAGTCTAGTTTTTTATACGTTCTAGGGCGCTGGTTTGATGTGCTACACGTCGGCGGACAAAGGTATCTTGCTATTACTGTTCCTCTTAATCGCTTCATATAACAGCTTAGCAACTGAAAGGTCAACAGCTATCACGAGGTGTTGGCGTGACCAACGTGGGAAATAATCACTCATTTATTATTGGTCAGAGAGGTCTCTCACGAGTGACGTGGACCAATCATTTGCCAGAACGCTTCTCGTTATAATGGAAGACAATTTTTGTATTTTTCTCTGTTTTTCTGCGTCCCCCACCCCTCGCCCTCCGGCTTTCCATCCCCACTCCTATGGCTAATATTTAGACCGACGTGTTGCGTAAGTATTGCTTCAGGCGTCCAGAAGAAAGGGGAAAGTGCTACTTTGTTTACTCTCTGCTGTTCTTTAGGAATTTTTTGACATGAAATTTAAAGTTTCATAACAGATTTCTGAATACGTATTACTACCAAATGCTACACGTTTTCCTTAGCGACCTATAAGACAGTTTTTGGAAGCACCTTCTGTTTAGTGTTATTATTAGCCTCGCGAGTTGTGGGTTGATTTTAATTTATGGTGTCAGTGTACACTCTACAAGGGATACCACAAACTGTCATTCAGAAATGGATAAATGCAGAAACACACGGATATTCTCTCTCCCATGAAGCACTATTAGTATAAATATAACTATCATTAACCCCAAAATAAGTAAAAATAAATTTACAAAAGTGTATATGACATGCAATCTTTGAATGGCGTCTAAACCTATAACACTAATCGCCAAATTCTTGATTCCACTTGTATTAACTGAAATTGGTGAGCCGTTCATTGTTAAAAAAAGATGCTTAATTTTGTGTCCATTCCACTGTGTTCATAATCCTTTCTGTTGATATTCTTATACGTAATAATTTATCCACTTCGTCTGATAGGCACCATTTATTAAATCTTCCTATGCATTAATGGCTGAAATATATAACTACAGTTTGCTCCTGTGAAAAACCATACAAAATGTAGCCACTGTGTCTGTTATTATCGTCTATCAACCTTATTATATTCTCGTGGTGCGAATAAAAAATAGGTTATGTAAGATTCTGTAAGATGGGTCACGAAAACTTTCTAAATTTCTGTGAGAAACGCATATGCGGACTATTTTCAAATTGATTATTTTAGAATTTCCCAGCTTAACGAAAGAAATTTTCCTTCAGCACACAAACATAACTTTAGTCTATGCTCTAACATGTATCACTTATAAGATCAAGAATTGTCACTCTCCTTCGCCAAAGAAATATTCAGGACAAAGAGTATGCTTGCCTGAAACACGACGTGTGAGCTCTCAATCTCTACAGTGGTAACACTTATTTTCTGAAACTCGTTGCAGCGACATAAGCAAAAAACAAGTTCTCTAGATGGTTCAGAGGTTAAACTCTGGACTCTGATTTAAATTCTTAGAAATTCCTCCGATATACGTTTTCCGTGACTCCTTCATTATGTAACATAAAAAGCATCCACTACTTAGACATGGTGTATCGATCTATAACAGAAAAGATCATGAAAGTGAGATGCCTCAATTGGGAACAGAGAGGTGAACGCAAAATACATATTCTGACTTCTGTTATTAGTGTGATGCATTCTTGAAAGTAACGTAGTTATATTACATATTTAGCCTATCTGAGAGCAAGGATTTTCACAGTCATTTGAAAGTTGAGGGAACAAACCAAGCACTTGGTGCAAGTTATGGGTACCAAAAATTTCCATCTTTCCTTCAGCAGTACAATTTATACTGAAAATTACAACTAGTCGCCACTAGTGCTATAGTTAAGTACCGATTTTCTCCCGCTCGCATGTTTTCATTTAGAAGGTTAGCAATAACAACATTTTTCAGCTGCTCAGATTATGCATATAACCAATTATGTTTCCTAGATGCTTCAGAGTTGAAATCTGTACTTTAATTCAAATTCCTGGAAATCCCTCTCATATACGTTTCTCGCAACTCCTTAATTATGTAACATGAAAGGTGCGCTCTTCTTATTCTTATTTATTCAGGTGGTGACAGGACAAACTACTAGATAGCTATTTACAACAAATATGTCCGTTTGTACATAGACACGTTCGTAACGGGTTCATAGAATGAAGTCCAGGTTTGAAATCTAGTCAGAAGTTCCTTCAGAGAAATTGTGAAGTTCTTCCAGAGCCCCTTTTGAGCGCTCCGAGGGAACATTGAAATGTATGTGATGTACAGCGTGAGGCGAGAGGGCTTCCATTCAGCCCCAATGCTCCACATCTGCACTAACGATTGAAGTTAAAATCAATCCAAGAAGTTGTGTGTGTGGTATTTTTAATGGACAACTCTTTGAACTCTGATACATTTAATATGAAGGGAATGTAAAGAACATCTAGCTCCTTATTTTCCCTGTCAAAATGAATGTCCACCCCTGTCAGAAGCGTCGTCAATTATTTGCTCTGTGATCAAATGTGCAGCAGTTTGTGCACGAAGAGCAGTGTTGCGCGCAACTCTTTAATTGCGAACACTGGATTTTGTATTCGTGGAACATGATATTGTTTTTCGAGCAGCCTTAAATCGTTTTAATATATTTTTCTTTTTCACTTAGCCAGAAAAATGTTTGTATGGTAGGTTACTGCTTCCATCCTCGGAAAAATACATGGTGTACATTTCTATAATGTTATAGAAAACACTATTTTAGCGAAATATTTGGCTTAATCCATCACAGAAGAAGTCGTTTCCGCTAGAACATTCAACTTCACACACAAAAAGAAGTGATACGAGAAGTTGTACTTCACTATTTGCAAACTATAAATTGCTGCTGTGCCGTCACAGTCTCGTCAGTAGGAGACGATACATGTACTGCAATATTTGATTTTGTTGACTGCGAGTACATTAGCACAATAGTCTAAGACCATACGTGTAACAAGAAAGCTGTAAATGATTTTCCAGTCAATAGGGGATTGAAATAATAGCTCAAATATATCGAGCTTGTCTTTAAACTTACGCTATCCAGAAATATTATGTTCAAGTGACATTGATAAAAATATGCTTTTACAGCAGCTTTCATAGTAATAAAGTACGGGCAGAAAAATAGCAACGTAGAGAAAGGCTGTTAGCATTAATGAGAAACAGTACGGCAAAGTTTTATTAACTTAGACCAATTTTCATAAATTATCATTTAGTTACAGATGACGGGCGGCCTGCGCATAATTAGTAAACGTTGTATACGTGAGAACTAATAGCGATTAGCTCTTTCGTGGTTGGTGGGATACTTACATCCCACTAAAGTAATACGCAGTTTTGATCTGTGTAGTGCTCTTATGTAGCGAGTTGCTTTCGTAACTTAGGAAAAAAATCCTAAGGACCATAGAGTGGATGTATAAAATGCAGTGAGCAGTCAAACGGGGCGGCGTGTGCACACAATGTGCCTGTTTCACGAAAATCAGGTTCACATGAAAACGTGGAACTAGTCACACTGCATCGCTTTCCAAAATCGGTCAGCTTAAAATTTTTTGTGAAAGTATATTATTTATCACAAACGAAAACTGTTTTCGATATTTTATTTTTCAAATATATACAAATGAAATTTGAATCATGGAAAGCTAAAGTATAATGCAAAGGCAACATGGACATGGGCATGGTTTTCGAACGCTACTGTTTTACTGTTGAAATTTGTGTTTAAATTTTCAGGCACTACATAATGTCAAATCTCATTAACAATGACGTAGACGAAGCAGTCATAGCAGGTAGAATACTATGGGTAAAGGCATAAGTAGGACTAACAAAAAAAAGGCTCTGAGAACTATGGGACTTAACTTCTGAGGTCGTCAGTCCCCTAGAACTTAGAACTGCTTAAACCTAACTAACCTAAGGACATCACACACATCCATGCCGAGGCAGGATTCGAACCTGCGACTGTAGCGGTCGCGCGGTTCCAGACTGGAGCGCCTAGAACCGCTCAGCCACTCCGGCCGGCTAGGACTAACATATCTTATTTATTTACTGTACTGTATGTTTTATTTTCTGAGGTCGCGAGATCCTTACATCTCACATTTGCGTGAGTAACATAGTAGAAAGCTATTTCGAACACCTATAGCACAGAAAGGAAAGAACATGTCATGAAGACGTCTATCAACTTAGATGTATATACGACATATCTGTTGGAAGACAGATACTCCATCCTCTATCAAGCCTACCATTGTTTTAAACAAGCGACAGTAAAGAACATATTTTTAACTAAATACGAAGCGGACTTACCTAGTTATGTAAGTAGGAAGATAGCATAACATACGCAGAAAATTGACACCAAATGAGTACTAAACACCTATAACACACTCGCGCACTTCTGTAGGATGTTCTTTGTGCGTACGTTCGTCGTCCCCGCCACAGTTGCTTCATTGATGTATAAGATCATGGATCATTTATCTTCCATTTCGTAGTCCTTTTTCAGTTCACGAGAGAAAAGGAACAGAAAACATTCACTTCAGAGTGCCTCACCGCACTATCGATTTAGATGATTTTGAAGATTATCTTTCGTATAGGTTTTGTGTTGACTATACGGAGATGACGCTATTCGTGCACTGTAGAAACATTCCACACACGATTAAAAGTATATCAGTAAGACCTGTTCATATGCGAGCACCATAAGACACACACTTATATTGATGGACAACAACTGTGTTGAGTAGACGTTCCAGCCAATTATGCACACGAAATGTAGATGACCACAACCAACTCAGACACCTGACTGTCTCACCTGACTGTCCACTGTCTGTTGTATCACGCCGTATCGCAACAGTAAGATGACACAATCAATTATACGTTCCCTAACACAATTAACAGAAATAAAACAATTACAGCAAAACTGTAAAATCTCTGTAAGCATAGACTTTCGCGGTCATTGTTACAGCCAATAAAACTGTTGTGGGTCTGTGACCGTACTGTCAGCGTGTAAAACTTCCAACTTTTGGCCAGTAATTCAAGTGGCCTTCCTCGGGTTGCTTTCGCAAAAATAAAAAAAATAAAAAGTAAAATAAAAATTACCTGAGGAAGGCCACTTGCAATACTGTCCGAAACGTTTTCCACACTGGCAATGTGGTCATAAACCCAGAACAATTTTACTGACTGTAACAATGACTGCGGAATCTACGCTTACACAGTTTTTACAGTATTGCTGTAATTGCTTTATTGCTGTTTACATTATTAATAAAGTTCCAGCACTCCTAGCGATGGCGACGCTGTGTAACAGAGCAACTACTGACACAGTTCGTACTGCGTCTCCTCCAGAAATCGTGTGCCATATGTATAGAGCCCTGTATCCCTGAGTCCCGCACATGGAGCGCATTACCGCTGCAGTCGGCCTCTTGCTGGTTGCACCAAGGCTGCCGATAGCGCTCCACGTGCCGACGAGGTCACGTCGCTATTCTTCAATTTTGCGCGAATTTGTAGGCCGTTCCTGCACCAAAATAAACACTTTTATCTATTATCTGTTCTACGTGAGCTGCTCGAAACTTTCGTGCGAATTTCCGTCCATGTTATCTTTGAGTGCTATCACCAATCGTAGAAGGGCAGTGGTATTCGAATTCAGGTAGACACCTTCCTTGTCCATCGGAGATTGTGACCCATCCCAAATACTCTCGGCATCCACAGATTAAAACTATGTGCCAGACAGGGACCTGAACACGCGGAAACCTTACGGCTTACGCCCAATTTTCAGGAGTCCTTGCCAAAGTTTTCAGATCATAACCCTGCCATCATCGTGTCGCAATGGTTGGAACTAGGTCCAAAATTCAGCTGTAACATGATAAAATTTTGTATAAGCATCATATTGAAACGAAAATAGTGTAAATTAATAATGAATTCATAGAACTATATGATGAATTTGGATAGCTGAACACGAAGACAGGATGGATAGCAAGAAAATTAACCATCGTCGTCATCACCTTTATGATTTAATTCGTTATTTCTTCAAGAAAAATATGCCTCCCATCTGGTGAGAGATCTCTCTACATCCCTTTGAGATTTTAGTTTATTGTCCCGTATTCTACCACGTATATTCAAAAGGTAAAACTCCTTCCGTATATAACTTCTTCTCTTCTTAATCCAAATGTATCAAGCCAGCCGTATGCCTTAAAAATGTCATAGTAACTTTTAACTGCCTCTTGTATAATCTGTTTCATATCCAGTTTTCGCTGCTTTATGATACTCGGTGAGAATCAACAGTTTAAAAAACTCGACTTATGTTACTTTCTGAATTTGGTCTTCTAATGTCCTGCTAACTGTACCACACATCCGCAGAAATTTTTTAATCTCGATTCTGAAGCAGTTAACATACATTATATCTTCTTTAATTGAAATTGTGTACCCGCTCTATAGTTTTAGATTTCAACTATTTTTCCATAGCATGATTTTCTTACAGGTATATTCAGATTAAAATCTTTGTCTACATTTACAGATATCATCCACTTTTAACTGCTTGTCTTGTGACAGCCAGAGCGAGAGCACCAGCAGCAGTGAGTACTGTTTGTATAAAGCGTTTTTGTACTTATTTGCTGCGCTTAGCTTTTAAATAGTTTTTCTGGGAAAACCTAGCGTAGTTTTCGCGTCTCGTATTTCAGTGAGTGTTTCTTGATTATCAGAGTAGCTCATCAGAAGATTATCTTGGGAATTTGTCACCGTATAGAGTAGGGTAAACATAGTCATGTGTAGGGACTGTGGTTGTTGTGAGCGGACGCAAGGAGAATTGGCCACTCTTCGGGGGCAGGTGGAGGCTTTGTCTGTTAGGCTCATCGAGCTCGAGGCGCAGGCGTCGGCTCGTAGTGGCGTTGGGGCAACTGTGGTGAGACCTATGCCTACTTCGGTGGCCTTGGAATCACATGGAACCCCTGATGTCGCTGCGTCTTCCGGCAGTGAGCATCTTACCGGTCAGCCATCACTCCAGGGTGAATGGCGGACAGTGGTGGGCTCGCGCGTGCCTGGCCGAAAGGCGAAGGTGGGATCTGGCCGCGTGGCAGCTGCCTTACCCCTTTCCAACAGGTACGGGGTGCTTCCTAGTGGTGATGACATCGTTTCCGAGCCACCACAGGATGCCTCGCCTGTTGGGCCAGTGGCCGATTCTCCGGCAAGGTCCCGACAGTCACAGAGGGCGGGCCTATTAGTTATAGGGAGCTCCAACGTTAGGCGGGTTATGGAGCCCCTCAGGAAAATAGCGGGTAGGTCGGGGAAGAATGCCAGTGTGCACTCGGTGTGCTTGCCGGGGGGTCTCGTCCGTAATGTGGAGGAGGCCCTTCCGGCAGCTATTGAACGCACTGGGTGTGACCGGCTGCAGATAGTAGCACATGTCGGAACGAATGACGCCTGCCGCTTGGGTTCTGAGGCCATCCTTGGTTCCTTCCGGCGGCTGGCTGATTTGGTGAAGACAACCAGCATCGCACGCGGAGTGCAAGCTGAGCTTAATATCTGCAGCATAGTGCCCAGAGTCGATCGCGGTCCTCTGGTTTGGAGCCGTGTGGAGGGTCTAAACCAGAGGCTCAGACGACTCTGCGACTATAATGGTTGCAAATTCATCGACCTCCGTTATTTGGTAGGGCCCCCCTAGACAGGTCAGGCGTGCACTACACACCGGAAGCAGCTACTAGGGTAGCAGAGTACGTGTGGCGTGCACACGGGGGTTTTTTAGGTTAGAGGGACCCCCCCTTGGGCGAAACGATAAAATACCTGACGGCTTACCAGAGAGGACATTATCATCGTTGATAAAGAACGTCCGTCCTCAGAGACCAAAAACAGGAAAAGTTAACGTAATATTGGTAAACTGCAGGAGTATCCAGGGCAAGGTTCCTGAATTAGTATCTCTTATTGAAGGAAATAGTGCGCATATAGTGTTAGGAACGGAAAGTTGGTTAAAACCGGAAGTGAACAGTAACGAAATCCTAGACACAGAATGGAATATATACCGCAAGGATAGGATAAACGCCAATGGTGGAGGAGTATTTATAGCAGTAAAGAATTCAATAATATCCAGTGAAGTTATTAGCGAATGCGAATGTGAAATAATCTGGGTTAAGCTAAGTATCAAAGGTGGGTCAGATATGATAGTCGGATGCTTCTATAGACCACCTGCATCAGCAACCGTAGTAGTTGAGCGCCTCAGAGAGAACCTGCAGAACGTCGTGAAGAAGTTTCGTGATCATACTATTGTAATAGGGGGAGACTTCAATCTACCAGGTATAGAATGGGATAGTCACACAATCAGAACTGGAGCCAGGGACAGAGACTCTTGTGACATTATCCTGACTGCCTTGTCCGAGAATTACTTCGAGCAGATAGTTAGAGAACCAACTCGTGAAGCTAACGTTTTAGACCTCATAGCAACAAATAGACCGGAACTTTTCGACTCCGTGAATGTAGAAGAGGGTATCAGTGATCATAAGTCAGTGGTTGCATCAATGACTACAAGTGTAATAAGAAATGCCAAGAAAGGAAGGAAAATATATTTGCTTAACAAGAGTGATAGTGCACAAATCGCAGAATATCTGAGTGACCACCATCAAACGTTCATTTCTGAGGAAGAGGATGTGGAACAAAAATGGAAAAAATTCAGAAACATCGTCCAGTACGCCTTAGATAAGTTCGTACCGACTAAGGTCCAAAGCGAGGGGAAAGATCCACCGTGGTATAACAATCATGTACGAAAGGTACTACGGAAACAAAGAAAGCTTCATCATAGGTTTAAGAGTAGTCGAATCATAGCTGATAAGGAAAAGCTGAACGAAGCGAAAAAGAGCGTAAAGAGAGCAATGAGAGAAGCATTCAACGAATTCGAACATAAAACATTGGCAAACAATCTAAACAAGAACCCTAAAAAGTTTTGGTCATATGTAAAATCGGTAAGCGGATCTAAATCCCCTATTCAGTCACTCGTTGACCACGATGGCACCGAAACAGAGGACGACCGAAGAAAGGCAGAAATACTGAATTCAGTGTTCCGAAACTGTTTCACTGCGGAAAATCGTAACACGGTCCCTGACTTCAGCCGTCGCACGGACGCCAAAATGGAAAATATTGAAATAAACGATATCGGAATTGAAAAACAACTGCTATCACTTAGTAGCGGAAAAGCATCCGGATCAGACGAGATACCCTTAAGATTCTACAGTGATTATGCTAAAGAACTTGCCCCCTTTCTATCAGCAATTTATCGTAGATCGCTGGAAGAACGTAAAGTACCTAGCGACTGGAAGAAAGCGCAGGTCGTTCCCATTTTCAAGAAGGGTCATAAATCAGATGCGAATAATTATAGGCCTATTTCGCTTACGTCAATCTGTTGTAGAATAATGGAACATGTTTTGTGTTCTCGTATTATGACGTTCTTAGATAATACAAATCTCCTTCATCATAACCAACATGGATTCCGCAAACAGAGATCATGTGAAACTCAGCTCGCCCTATTTGCCCAAGAAATTCACAGTGCTGTAGACACTGGCGAGCAGATTGATGCCGTATTCCTGGACTTCAGGAAGGCATTTGATACGGTTCCGCACTTACGTTTAGTGAAAAAAATACGAGCTTACGGAATATCGGACCAGGTTTGTGATTGGATTCAGGATTTCCTAGAAGAAAGAACACAACATGTCATTCTTAACGGTTCAAAATCTGCAGATGTAGAGGTAATTTCGGGAGTACCGCAAGGAAGCGTGATAGGACCTTTATTGTTTACAATATACATAAATGACTTAGTTGACAACATCGGTAGCTCCGTGAGGCTATTTGCAGATGACACGGTTGTCTACAAGAAAGTAGCAACATCAGATGACTCGTACGTACTCCAGGAAGACCTGCAGAGGATTAATGCATGGTGCGACAGCTGGCAGCTTTCCCTAAACGTAGATAAATGTAATATAATGCGCATACATAGGGGCAGAAATCCATTCCAGTACGATTATGTCATAGGTGGTAAATCATTGGAAGCGGTAACGACCGTAAAATACTTAGGAGTTACTATCCGGAGCGATCTGAAGTGGAATGATCACATAAAACAAATAGTGGGAAAAGCAGGCGCCAGGTTGAGATTCATAGGAAGAATTCTAAGAAAATGTGACTCATCGACGAAAGAAGTAGCTTACAAAACGCTTGTTCGTCCGATTCTTGAGTATTGCTCATCAGTATGGGACCCTTACCAGGTTGGATTAATAGAAGAGATAGACATGATCCAGCGAAAAGCAGCGCGATTCGTCATGGGGACATTTAGTCAGCGCGAGAGCGTTACGGAGATGCTGAACAAGCTCCAGTGGCGGACACTTCAAGAAAGGCGTTACGCAATACGGAGAGGTTTATTATCGAAATTACGAGAGAGCACATTCCGGGAAGAGATGGGCAACATATTACTACCGCCCACATATATCTCGCGTAATGATCACAACGAAAAGATCCGAGAAATTAGAGCAAATACGGAGACTTACAAGCAGTCGTTCTTCCCACGCACAATTCGTGAATGGAACAGGAAAGGGGGGATCAGATAGTGGTACAATAAGTACCCTCCGCCACACACCGTAAGGTGGCTCGCGGAGTATAGATGTAGATGTAGATGTAGGTTGCCTTCTGAATAGCTAAAAATAACGTGATCGTCTGGAAATGAAAGAGTCTCTAAAATATCATTCGCAATTTGAAAATATCTGTCAGATTACTTCAAAGCACTTTGCTACTCCTCTGTAACTAATTCTGTTTAGTTTTATTTCTGCTGCTATGCCTTTAAAATCTGGGCAAAGCATTTCAGCATTCGTGATCATTAACTCAGAAATATTGCAGCTCTTGGATCTATTTTTGCCGTTGAGTTTTCAGAATTACCATTTGTTGAGCCTAAAGTAAAAAATAAATCATTCAAGATTAGTGCTAGTAGCACGATGTCGTCATCGCAAAAAATTACTCGGAAACTTGTTAAGTTTTCCTTTTGTTGCCGCCAGATCCCATTTCCCTACTGAGTACCAAAGTAAAGTTAGTGGTGTTATATTGAAAAATTATAACACAGCTAATTTAGTAATTCCAATAACTAAACTGGAAGAGGCTGACAGAAATACAGTTACGAATGTAAATGTTTGTACTGTAGTAGCATTAAATTACGGAAGAATTATAATCTAAATTGTACAGTTGAACACTCCCGGTGATGTTTCGATAGAAAAAAAAAACAGAAACAAATCAAGTGACATGTGAGAAAAGTTAAATACTTACAAAAACTGTTTACAAAGGGTCTCTTAGAGAAATTATTCTTCTTTCTAACAGCAGTCCCACTGAATCATTTATTCAGATGATTTGATCTGTTGTGCTTGAAATGGTCTCAAAGATCTTCTTGCGTTATACTTTGTTCATCATAAGAATAAACCTGATGTAAAGAAACACAAACGATATGACTGGCCAGGAGCCGTAGCACACGTACACTGGTGTTGTTATGCTCTTGGCAGTAGGTTCTAATTATGTATTACATATCTTATTACTAAGATACAATATAGAAAACTTAAAGATAATCTTACGTATTAATAGTCACCAACGTTTTTCTTAATCACGCTTTAGCTATGTAGTTTTCATTTTAAAAATCATGTACAGTCTGTATACAGTTGTGCTCTGTCGTGCGGTTAATATGCAGTATGAAAATGGCTGAGGCTGCTTCCCGCTCCGCAGTGAAACACGCTTGTGGAACACGGTTAAAAATTGCCGACAAATAGAGAAAAATCGGTTCTGAAGTTTTCCCAGGCATTGTATTTAATACATCTGAGATTCAGATGTAGACTGGATTTATAGCAGAATCTTCAGTCTGCTCTCTGCACGGCAGCGGCTCGAACGTCCTGTTCACGTCCGTGCCACATTAGCGCGCGCGATTTTGTTGTGGTTCACAGCCGGCTCCGTGCAGCTTACTCGTACTTCCTTCGACGTTCCATGACATATTCACAACGAAAGTCGACATTGAAGTTCAGTTTTACGAACGAGCTTGATGACCGAAATCATTAGAAATTGAACAGTTTTTACAAGATGACGTTCACATATGGATTCACCTCTCCATCGTGAGCAGCGTGGTCAATGTGAAATTGGTGGCAGCTGATGTGGCCGAGCGGTTCTAGGCGCTTCAGTCTGGAACCACCCCACCGCTTCGGTAGCAGGTTCGAATCCTGCCTCGGGCATGGATGTGTGTGTTGTCCTTAGGTTAGTTAGGTTTAAGTAGTTCTAAGTCTAGGGGACTGATGACCTCAGATGTTAAGTTCCGTAGTGCTCAGAGCCATTTGAACCATTTTTTGAAAATGGTGGACGACGCGGCTTCGTGAAAGATTCTCAAAATGACGAATGACCTCCAGTTCAGGCGCTCGGATGGACACACTGGCCCTGTGAAAGTGGAACATGTAGATCTCGGCCAGAGGACGGTCCGTGTGTTCGAGTTGCCGTTTGAGGTGCCATCAGAGATGGTGATCACAGCGATGAGACAATATGGCACTGTGATAAGCCATACGGCGGAAAAATGGGTACACTTTATCACGTACCCCGTTATGAATGGGGTGCACCAAGTGCGCTTCGACCTTGCTAAACATGTCCCGTCCTATCTGAACATCGGTGGATGTCGTTCCATCGTAATTTCCGATGGCCAGTCAAAGACCCGTTCAGGATGCGGGTAAGAGGGACATCTCGGATGAAGCTGTATGCAACGTCGCATCACGCAACTGTCGACAGGAGAGGAGAAGATGTCGCCCAGTCTAACAGTGCTCCCACTGACATGCGTGGTGACCCTTCAGACTAGTCCATCTGATCATCGAACATCGACAGAAGCATCGCCTTCAGTCGCCACTGAGCAGCCTCCGATGCGACGGCAGGGCACTAGAGATCGGCATTCTGCACTGGCAGAGCAAGCCCCGGCATCAGCATTGCAATGTGAGGAGGGAACGGCTCTGCAGAAGATATTGGGTAGCGAAGATTTGGTGGTGAGAATCGACGCTTTTGTACCTGATGGAAACGACGTCCTGTCGTTTTCGGATACCGACACTCATGTTCGAAAACAACGGGCTCCAAAGCGACGAAAGAAATGTCGACTGGCTCCATCCGATATCTGCGAGACGAAGTCAACAGAAGACGAAGATCTCGACGGTGACGAACCGCCCCAGAAGGGAGATATGACTATCGGTTTCCCTGACAAGATTCGATCAGCATCGGATTCGAATGTGGCCTGTCACAGTGCCACGCTTCTAGATGAAAGGCGGCAGATGGATTCAGTATCTGACTCTGTCACGGACTCACTGCAACCACCGGCCGCCCTATTCATACCGAAGGATGAGGGCAACACAAGCATCCCTGCTTTTACCATCGATGTCGAGGACGTGACGTCTGTTACATTAGCTAAAGTGGTTGCAGTTGCTTCACAACACGACGATTAAATGCCAGTGACATAGCAGCGGACCCATTGTTAACAGCGGGGCCTTATTCCGGTCTCCCATCTCCACCTCTCCCAACAAGTGCCAAAAATACCGCCTCCCAATATAGGTCTACCTGATTGGCACCGTCAATGTCAGTGCCATCAGCTCGGAGGTCAAGCGGGAGATGTTTCGTTACTTCTTGCGTGCAGCAGTTTTCGACGTCGCACTTCTCCAGAAAGTGTGCGTCGACCAGTTCCCATCTATTTATGGATACGAAGTTTATAAGGCACCATGCACAGATAATGGCAGTAGTATGGCCGTTCTTGTGGAAGAAGGCACCGTGATCGATTATGTAGCCTACCTAACGTCAGAACGAGAACTTGCTACCACATACCAGGGCATCAGGATCGTGAATGTGTATTCCCCTGTGATACAGACAGCAGAAGAGACCGTCCGAGATTTTACGCGGAGGAGGACGCGCCCTTATCCGAGGGATGCTACGATCATGTCATCCAAGGGGGCGACTTCTATTGTATCCTGTCACCAGAGAATCAAGTACTATAATTTCGCACCTGGTGTAAGATTTTCGCCTAGTCGACACAGCAACGGACAGAGGTACACATTTGTTACCGGGCATTCAGCAACTCACCTTGACCATATCTCCAGCGAGCTTAGGCAGCAACGCTTGATACGGAGATATGGCAGGAAGCCTTTACAGATCATGATACCTACCTCTGTACCATCTCCCTCCCAAGACAGAGACCATGTGCCGCGCAGTCTGGGGCGTCTTGTCACGGTTCGCCCGGGTCCCCCCCAGGGAGGTTCGAGTCCTCCCTCGGGCATGGGTGTGTTTGTTGTCCTTAGCGTAAGTTAGTTTAAGTTACATTAGGTAGTGTGTAAGCCTAGAGACCGTTGACCTTAGCAGTTTGGTCCCATAGGAACTTACTACAAATTTCCAAATTTACAGAGGGCGTGGCGGGGCAGGAACACATGGAAGATGAACATAGCACTCCTCAAGAATCCAGAGTGTAAGCGGAGGATAATGGAGACCTGGAGGAACTGTGAGAGGCGGCATCTGACGTTTCCTTTCACGATCCAGTAGGAAAAACCTGCACTGCGGCGTGTGATGGTGATCTAAAGATGTGATCTACGTGTTGACTAGGGCACATCATAGAATATCATTTTATGCTACTGCGGGAGATATCTGTCCAGCCTCCGTCGCTTGGGCGCCAGACAGGTTTACAGAGATTGTAGACAAAGATCACAACGCTTACACGACAGCGCCTCGAGGGCACGCTTGTACGCGCGCGTAATCGAGATCGGATCGGGGGTGAACCGCCGGCTATGCATCACATTATCCGCGAACGTCACAGATGTCGTAGGGCGTTGCTCTCCGTGCTGGATATGCTAGATGGCCTGCGCCTGACGACCCAAAAGGATGTTGCCAACGCCGTCTTGGATCATTACCGGCGGTTCTACGCCACAGACCAGGAAGCTATGGCGATGGGCGAAGTACTCAGCTTGCTACCTCGAACCCTCGATGTCAACGCGGCAGTAACCCTCACGGATCCCGTAATGGCGGAGGACATCGCCGATGCCCTTAGCAAATGGAGCGAACAACAAACTGCCAGAACCAGATGGTTCCCCGACAGAGTTCTATCGCACGTTCCGTGATGTTATGAAGTCCTGATGGGTTATAATGTACCAAGAACTTATGGACCCTGCCGTGCACATGCGATGTGCCTTTGTCGATTGCATCCTTATATCGGTCCCCAAGCCATCTGCTGGACGGGGAATTGACCATTACTGGCCTCTTACGCCGCTCAACAGCGATATCAAGATATTTACGAGAGTTCTGGCTGCCCGAATTCTGAGTGTCCTGCATCAAGTCCTCTCTGTCGACGAGACGTGTCTTGGCGTTAACAGCAACATAACAGACATCGATGTCATCGCACTGGCAGAGGCATGTCATGTGCGTGGGGCCTTTGCGTCATTGGACTTTGACCACGCTTATGATAGGGTATGCCACAGTTGGCCTTTCCCCAGTCCTTCATAAACATTGTCATACGCCTTCCGTGTGGCGCGACTTTACAGTTTACAATCAATGGACGTAAATCGGGCAAGATCACTATCGCCTGCTCTGTGATGCAAGGTTGCCCCCTGTCAGTAATTACGCATACCATTGCCATGGAGCCACTGTTACACGGACTAGGATGCCGGCTGCAGGGGCTTGTGTTGAGAGACCGCACCTTTTTCTGACGAGAGTATGTGGACAATCTGGTGTTTTTAGTGCATTCGCCAGCTCAAGTCCAAAGATCACTGGACTGGATTGCCCATTACGGCGCTATAGCCGAAAGCCGCTTGAACCTGGAGAAGTCTGGATCAATTGTCATCGGCAGCGGCTTCCCAGAAGGAAGCTTGGCCCAATACCCACTCTGGGCTACTATCAAATGTTTGGCAGGTGGCTTTACGTGTGACAGTCGACGGACAACACACCCTAACTATGTTCATCTCCTACAAGGCATACGTACAGATGTCTATAACAATTTTCTGCAATCTCGGAACATGGTACAGTGGATAGCTTATGTCAACATCTACCTGACATCCAGGATACCCCATCTGCCCACAGTCCTCCCGATGCGTAAGATAATAGCCCACATTTACAAGCAGTCTTTGGTTACTTTACCAGTGCGGCAATGATTATCAAAGTGCGATACGACTTGTAAAAATGCAGCATTTGTATAGTGTGCTCGATGCTGTAAAAATGATTGTTTTCATGTTACTACGACACATATCAGTCTGGGTCGTGTGAGATTACATCTGTGGTATAAAACAATGGACATAGTCCAAATAAAGAGTATCTGGTTTTTAATTTTTGCCCTAAAACTTAAATTGCTACGTTTTCTTAATTTAAGCAACCTTTATAACAATCTTTCATAAAATATCGATAATTAAGAATTTATATTTGAAATGAAAACAGGTATTTCGCGTGCAATAACTACTTAGAAACAAGAAGACGTGTATTATTCATAAAAAATTATGATGAATTTTGCATTTACGAAATGTAGATTTCAAATTGAACAAAAATAGAAAAGGATGACCAAAACGAGACTTGAACCAGCAATCCATGAGCTGCACCAGATTATCAGTCTACTACACCTCCGATTTATTTATTTATTTATTTATTTTTTTTTGTGGAACAGAAAGACATGTTAAACAAAATATCTATTCTTACATTGGTCCCCCCTATGGGTAAAGAAGGCAACTAACAACAACAAAAAAATAAAGCATCAATAGAAAGTAAAGGCCGTCATTCTGGCGGAACCAATATTAGACACGATACCCACTGCTAACATCGATCAACATGTCCATGGATCCTTCGGACCCATCATTCGAGGGGGGCACGTCTTCACTAAGAAACGGTTCGTATGATTCTTTCACTTGTTCTTGTCGGTTCCGTAAAATTAACATGCACATAAGGTTACCTTCTCATACCCAGGACACCCGAAATTTGGGAGGATCCAAGAAGACACTACCACGTAATTAGCAAAGTATTGGCGGTAGCGTGGGTGGTGTCGTAGACGAGTGAATCGTTCCAATAGTAAGGTCCAAAAATTGAGAAAGTGTTAATCACCACGGTAAAGATACAATATGGTCACGCTCTTGATCCATATCACTGCATTCATCTAACAGTAAGTGGATAAAATGTCGTATCTGGGATAAGAAGGGATGTCGAAGTCACTTCTGTAAGAGTCGTTCCCTGAATGAGTGTCAACATCCATCTCGTCGATCTCCACACCTCCATGGCAGTCCCACATTCCAAGCGGTGTTCTTCTGTATCAGGCAGATGGCACTGGGGACATAAAAAAATGTTCAAATGTGTGTGAAATCTTATGGGACTTAACTGCAAAGGTCATCAGTCCCTAAGCTTACACACTACTTAACCTAAATTATCCTAAGGACAAACACACACACCCATTCCCGAGGGAGGACTCGAACCGCCGCCGGGATCAGCCGCACAGTCCATGACTGCAGCGCCTCAGACCGCTCGGCTAATCCCGCGCAGCACTGGGGACATAACGGAGTATCAGCCATAAATATGGAATGGAGTCCCTGGCGTTTCATATATTTGTGGTTGACCACCAAATACCTTGCCGCTCTGTCATCGGAATCGAGAAGGGGGCCATACACCGAACGCCAGACCCCCGCCCAGTAACCGAGGTTAGACAGCTTTCAATCGGATTTCGGCGACGGCCTCGCATCATATGGTAGTAAACATCATGGGACCTTTGCAGTTGCTTACTCGGCGGGTCAGCGCTGACATTCCTGTAGTCGGCAAAAAAACTCCTGTAGGTGAGATAGTAGTGGCGAAATAGACTCCTGGAAATGGAAAAAAGAACACATTGACACTGGTGTGTTAGACCCACCATACTTGCTCCGGACACTGCGAGAGGGCTGTACAAGCAATTATCACACGCACGGCACAGCGGACACACCAGGAACCGCGGTGTTGGCCGTCGAATGGCGCTAGCTCCGCAGCATTTGTGCACCGCCGCCGTCAGTGTCAGCCAGTTTGCCGTGGCATACGGAGCTCCATCGCAGTCTTTAACACTGGTAGCATGCCGCGACAGCGTGGACGTGAACCGTATGTGCAGTTGACGGACTTTGAGCGAGGGCGTATAGTGGGCATGCGGGAGGCCGGGTGGACGTACCGCCGAATTGCTCAACACGTGGGGCGTGAGGTCTCCACAGTACATCGATGTTGTCGCCAGTGGTCGGCGGAAGGTGCACGTGCCCGTCGACCTGGGACCGGACCGCAGCGACGCACGGATGCACGCCAAGACCGTAGGATCCTACGCAGTGCCGTAGGGGACCGCACCGCCACTTCCCAGCAAATTAGGGACACTGTTGCTCCTGGGGTATCGGCGAGGACCATTCGCAATCGTCTCCATGAAGCTGGGCTACGGTCCCGCACACCGTTAGGCCGTCTTCCGCTCACGCCCCAACATCGTGCAGCCCGCCTCCAGTGGTGTCGCGACAGGCGTGAATGGAGGGACGAATGGAGACGTGTCGTCTTCAGCGATGAGAGTCGCTTCTGCCTTGGTGCCAATGATGGTCGTATGCGTGTTTGGCGCCGTGCAGGTGAGCGCCACAATCAGGACTGCATACGACTGAGGCACACAGGGCCAACACCCTGCATCATGGTGTGGGGAGCGATCTCCTACACTGGCCGTACACCACTGGTGATCGTCGAGGGGACACTGAATAGTGCACGGTACATCCAAACAGTCATCGAACCCATCGTTCTACCATTCCTAGACCGGCAAGGGAACTTGCTGTTCCAACAGGACAATGCACGTCCGCATGTATCCCGTGCCACCCAACGTGCTCTAGAAGGTGTAAGTCAACTACCCTGGCCAGCAAGATCTCCGGATCTGTCCCCCGTTGAGCATGTTTGGGACTGGATGAAGAGTCGTCTCACGCGGTCTGCACGTCCAGCACGAACGCTGGTCCAACTGAGGCGCCAGGTGGAAATGGCATGGCAAGCCGTTCCACAGGACTACATCCAGCATCTCTACGATCGTCTCCATGGGAGAATAGCAGCCTGCATTGCTGCCAAAGGTGGATATACACTGTACTAGTGCCGACATTATGCATGCTCTGTTGCCTGTGTCTATGTGCCTGTGGTTCTGTCAGTGTGATCATGTGGTGTATCTGACCCCAGGAATGTGTCAATAAAGTTTCCCCTTCTTGGGACAATGAATTCACGGTGTTCTTATTTCAATTTCCAGGAGTGTATGCGCCACTGCAATGGGTGGTTCGTGAGGGGTGGGGTCCAGTTCTTCAATCAGAGTTCGTGAAGCTGCGCTTGCGGTGGTTCCACATCATTATCATCGTGGAGACATAAAAGGCAGCTGTGATAACCCACACACTGACAATTCCGAGATCACCCTTTATGGTAGGTAGGGTGCTGTTGATCGACTCGTCATCAACGTAGCAGATGACAGTTCCACAGCTGAAAAGTATTTCTCGGATTCTGATAAAGAAGGAGCTAAGGGATTACCAGACGACTCACTGTAATTAATACCTTCAGTGGCATCAGTATTCAACGATACGGTGAAATCCCTGCAGTATGCTTTTCCATCACACATAGCTCGCTCAGAAAAATTGCCCTGCGTTTAAGTTAGGAATTTTCATCGCTCTTGTTTGTAATTATAGTACTATTTTAGGTGAGAACGAGAGGATTTCATGCTTTCCGTCTGGTCACCTAAGAAGTGTGCGGTAGTGCTGGAGTTTACCGAATATTATGTTATTTTCTTTCAAAATTAAGTAACATTAGAAGCTATATTGTTTCTCTGCTCGTCTCTTTTTACGTCTGAACTGCAACTGCTCACATCAATGCAGGTTATTGAGACCAGCTGGCTGGCCAGTGCTGTCCAAGTTAAATGCGCCGGTAAAGCTGTTGTCCTGTACTACCGTTCAGTCTATGTGCGTGTAGCACAACATAATAAGTATCCATATGATCGTACTTGACTGTACTGGACACAGCTTGGCTTCCACTTCACGTGAAAAGAAATTCAACGAGTTTCAAGCAAACGCGGAAGAATACATGTAATGTTTACATCGGGTTTATGCTTATGATGAACACCGTACAGAAACTCATAGAAAGTTTGACTTTCTTCTTTGGGTAATACATTTCTAAATAATGTGCAAAATCAAAATTATTTTTCTAACGAGTACGGCTTTGGAGTGGTGTCGAAAAATATCAGTTTTACATTTCATATTATCTACTTTTCTTATGTGAAGTAGCGGCTGTTACGCTCTCATCGTAAGATTGGTGACATTCGGTTTGTGGCTTACATTTCATAAAGTAATAAACACTTTGAACTATGGGTCCTCGTCTTACATAAAATCGTCGTGTTCAAAGGTAGATGTGAGCAGCTGTGCGCGAAGTATCACTGCGTGTCAGCAGCTTATGTTCGAATTTCCAAAGATGTTATTTGGCCAACCTCTCTCTCTCTTACTTCCATGGAATACTAAAAACTTATAATTATTCATCTGCATTAAAATAAGTCAACAATTTTTTTGGGAGCATGACCTTCCATTAGCAACCAGGCTCGTGCGATAGTTTCGAAGTTACTAAATAGAGAAAATCTTATGTTTTGGATAATAGATAAATACTTTTATCAGCGGTATTTCCGAATCTCCTGCTAGTGGAGATCTACTATTATCGTGTGCACCGCGACAGATGGAGAGTATAAGTAACGACTTCGCGTATCACGTTTCTCTCGAGTTCCAGCGTCTGAGTACATACATCAAAAAAGGTTTTGCATCACCCCGGTTCCATGAACGCCTGAAGATAGAAGTTGACTGTGGATATTGTATCACAGACACAGTCCCTTTGACTGTTCAGAGATGTCACTAAACCCCCAAAAGATGTAAACAACCATGCATGCTTCAAATGGTTCAAATGGCTATGAGCACTATGGGACTTAACATCTGAGGTCATCAGTCCCCTAGAATTTAGAACTACTTAAACCTAACTAACCTAAGGACATCACACACATCCATGCCCGAGGCAGGATTCGAACCTGTGACCGTAGCGGTCGCGCGGTTCCAGACTGAAGCGCCTAGAACCGCTCGGCCACAGGGCCGGCAAACCATGCATGAGCAGCGCCTATTAGACGGAGGGAGTCCGACAGCCGAACAGTTCCAATCATTCCACCAAGGAAGGAAATACAGAGCTCGTGCTTGTCTGTAGCTCAACCATGCCTAGTCGGTCAATACCGCGGTTCGATCGCGTCCGCATTATTACTTTGTGCCAGGAAGGGCTCTCAACAATGGAAGTAAGTGTCCAGGCGTCTCAGGAGTGAACCAGAACGATGTTGTTCGGACATGGAAATACAGAGAGACAGGAACTGTAGATGACATGCCTCGCTCAGGCCACCTAAGGACTACTGCTGCAGTGGATGACCGCTACCTACGAATTATGGCTCGGAGGAACCCTGACAGCAACGCCACCGTGTTGAATAATGCTTTTCGTGGAGCCGCAGGGCATCGTGTTACGACTCAAACTGTGCGTAATAGGCTGCATGATGCGCATGTTCACTCCCGACGTCCATGGCGAGGTCCATCTTTGCAACCACGTCATCATGCGGCGCGGTACAAATGGGCCGAACAACATGCAGAATGGACCGCTCAGAATTGGCATCACGTTCTCTTCACCGATGAGTGTCGCATATGCCTTCAACCAGACAATCGTCGGAGACGCGTTTTGAGGCAACCCGGTCAGGCTGAACGCCTTAGACACACTGTCCAGCGAGTGCAGCAAGATGGAGTTTCCCTGCTGTTTTGAGATGGCATTATGTGGAGCCGACGTACGCCGCTGGTGGTCATTGAAGGCGCCTTGACGGCTGTATGATACTTGAATGTCATCCTCCAACCGATAGTGCGACCATATCGGCAGCATATTGGAGAGGCACTCGTCTTCATGGACGACAAGTCTTGTGAATGACTTCCTCCAGGCTAACGACATGTTCTCCAGACTTGAACCCTGTCGAACACGCTTGGTATGGATTGAAAAGGGCTGTTTATGGATTACACGACCCACCAACCACTCTGAGGGATCTACGCCGAATCGCCGTTGAGGAGTGGGACAATCTGGACCAACAGTGCCTTGATGAACTTGTGGATAGTATGTAACGACGAGTACAGGCATGCATCAGTGCAAGAGGACGTGCTACTGGGTATTAGAGGTACGGGTGTGTACAGTAATCTGGACCACCACCTCTGAAGGTCTCGCTGTATGGTGCTACAACATTCAATGTGTGGTTTTCACGAGCACCAAAAAGGCCGGAAATGATGTTTATGTTGATCTCTATTACAGTTTTCTGTACAGGTTCCAGAACACTCGGAACCGAGGTGATGCGAAACTTTTGTTGATGTGTGTAACTCAGTAAACAGTTTTGATAGATGTAAAAGGCGTGCACAACTGTTAGTAAGCGTAATCTCACACTCGACATGGACATGGACTCTGGCGAACCATTTGGCACTGCTTTATTTGTCTGTTATCCACTAGGATATCCCACCGATATACCCCTACCGCACAGTGATTTTCGTATATGTTGAATCCTGCCTTGGCATCAAATATGTGGGGTCTAGGAAGCCTGCCTTCTAGGATCGCTAGGCAAAATTCAAACAAATCATATTAATGAGCTTTATTACGAATGAACAAATACAATACTTAACTCTTAGGAGTGGGACAATCTGGACCAACAGTGCCTTGATGAACTTGTGGATAGTATGTAACGACGAGTACAGACATGCATCAGTGCAAGAGTACGTGCTTCTGGGTATTAGAGGTACCAGTGTGTACAGTAATCTGGACCACCACCACTGAAGGTCTCGCTGTATGGTGCTACAACATTCAATGTGTGGTTTTCACGAGCACCAAAAAGGCCGGAAATGATGTTTATGTTGATCTCTATTACAGTTTTCTGTACAGGTTCCAGAACACTCGGAACCGAGGTGATGCGAAACTTTTGTTGATGTGTGTAACTCGGTAAACAGTGTTGATAGGTGGAAAAGGAGTGCACGACTGTGAGTGAGCGCAATCTCACAGTCGACATGGACATGGACTTTGGCGAACCACTTGGCACTGCTTTATTAGTCTGTTATCCACTAGCAGACCAAACATCAGATCACGAAATGACGAAGATACGTCATCAAGACTCCACTCGTCCGGTGGCATCTGTGAGCAACACCACTGCAAAACAACGGCAACGACCATTGTCCTCTTCGACAGCAGATGTCTCGACAAGAGTCTAGAAACCCGCGCAGGAATCCACTGAACTCAACATGGTACAGGAAGCAAGACACCAATATATTCGTGCCATCTCATCTCCACAACATTAGACAGTAAGTAGTGAGCCAATCAACCCCCATCAGACTTATTAACACCCTTTAAGCTAGCTCTCACCGGCACACTTCGGAGATAAATGTTCCAAAGCGGTATGAGAACTTTAGCATGAGGAATAAATATTCAGAGACACCAGAAGGACCTTACTGTTTGTTTGTTGAAAGTTGTAACATTGGTCGAGGCTTCACTCTACGCGCCTTATTCTAAATCGTAAAAATGTTTTTGTAAAGTAGGATATCACTGACGATCTTAATGCAGGAAGAAACAGAATAAAGCAGAAAATGCGTTCGAGATTCGCTGCAAATACTTCAGTGGATCTACCGCATTTCTCTGAAAATGACATGAAGGCTTACATTCCCCGTTCGTTACTACAACACAAGGAGTCATTAGGAATGCTGACATCTCACTAACAAATGAAGAAATCAAGCAGGAAATTACATGTGGAAAATAAGTCTTAAATTATAGGTGGTAAACGAAAAAAGTTAATATTAATTGGTTACAACAGGTTTACAGACAATCAATTTGTACTATAATCTTTAAATCGCGGAGATACCCGGAATATGTCTATTTATATGATATCCGATGCTGAGTAGATCCTACGTACCCCCTCATATTCAGTGGTCCAATTTTGTGCACTTCAATCAGAAGTTCCAAAGTTCGTCGTCAGGCCAAATTATCTAAGAGTTCTGACCAGTACTTATTGAGTTAGAGCACGTCACAGAACAATTCGAGCTGCCTGGTGCGTCAAGGGAAGCACCTGTCAACGGCCAGAAAATGCCCCGAACATCAAAGCCTTGCTTCATTCAAGCGAGAGCGATTTACCAAGGTCTTGCGCCCCAACCACTCTTGCACCCGCGTCCTGTCGGGTTCGTCAGAGGCCAGAGGAACCCCAATGCAAAATCTTCTTAGAGACGAGCCCTTGTTGTTGGCATCAATCAAAGGTAGGATGAGAAGAGATAAAAACACCAAATAATTAATGTGACACGGCCAAAGGGTATTGCAATCAGACATACACACCACTAACCAAATTTCCTAACCTGTAGCAATATATGTATAGCTACCAAGGCCCAAGCCAATGCATTTGTTCTAACGTACTGCTTAAGGCCAGCTCCAGCTTATCTAGTACTACAACAGACAACCCATAATGATCGAGGACATCATCATGTTCGCAAACCACGTAGAGTACACCAGGTAGGAACTGACATCTCATGCAACAAAAATTCGTCAAATCACGACTCCATTTCGATTATCGAGAATTTTCTCAATATCATTATAGTAGTTGTCGAATAAACAGAAGTAAGAGCGCCAATCGAACTGTCATATATCCGGCATATGTTAGGCGACACAACGTATCTTGACATTGATTATGAAAGTCATTCATAGATCGATAGACTAGTCACAAAAAATAGGGAAAGTCAGGAAATAATAAAACATAGCTAGTACTTTCGTGAACAATTACAATACCTTGTAAAATTTTCCAGTGAGATGCTAGTTTTGTTCTTGCTAATCGAGGAGCTTCTCAGAGAGAACTTCCCCATAACAGTTATTTTGCCATTACTCTGACTGAATCGTGGCTAACTCAATATTGTCTGCTTCCGAGGTTACGAACTAATACGACGAGATCGACAAAATGGTAAAGGTGGTGTCGCTCTTTTAATAATCTCTGCGATTCATTTTCAGCGAGTACATATACATGTCCCTTCGTCGGACTTCCACGCAATAGCGGTTAATATCAACACTTCTACTACTGAATTCTACATCGCCTCGGTGTACAAGCCTCCCCGTTGTACAGTCTAAAGCAGTAATGGTACAACTTACTTAGACAGCTCCCGTCTCCGGACGTTATTCGTGGAGATTTTAACGCTCACTGTCAAGCGTGTGGATGTATCTCTGACAATGTGAATGACATGAAATTGTTGCAGGCCATAGATGTTAACAGCCTAATTATTCTAAATGATGGATCTCCTATAACGGTCTCGACACCACAACTGCTGCTGACATCACACTTTGTTCTGGTGGCTTCATGTTTTTCGACAAACGTTGCGTCAAAACGGACTCGCTTGGGTCCGACCACTTCCCAATTGACATAACGATCACAAGTCATCTAAACCGCACTCGCATACTGTTCCCTTCCACCTCATGAAACGTTGGGCAGACGTCCTGGCCACTTTACTGTCGATACTGTAAGATTCAACCCAGGACACCAACTGCTCATTATCACCGGACACAGCCTACCTGGTGTCGCAATCGACGCAGCTCGCGTTTCCATTCCTCGGAAGAAAGTCATTGCTGTTGTCATGAACCAACTCCTGTTTGCTGGAACGCTACCTGCTCGCAGGCAGTGGCACGTCGCCGTCTTGCATTAAGTCCTTATTGCAAGCAACGAACTCTCGATAATTTTCTATAAGAGAACAAATTCACGGTTTCAGAGAGTCCTTAAGCATGATAAGGAACTGTTGTATGAACTTATGCTCTGCACTAACTAAGGAAATTGTGCGAGAAAATCAGTAAATACAGGAACAAGCAATCTGGCCACTGTCCTCCAATGGGAGCAACTTGGTTAGAATAATCAGCCTATCCGGCTTCAGTCTTTCCTTCCTCTGTACATCCTCGACCACTCACAGGTCCTCCAGTCACCTTCCCATTGGTGACTGCTTGGCTTTTTCGTTTACCTTAGAGGCACTTCACTCGGCCACAGCTGTCCAGGCATCGGTAATATCCACTACGCTATGATACGTAACGTACCGTCCAATGCGCTATTACTACTCCTGCGTGATAGGTTACAATCATTGTACCATCTGGCCACGCAGAATGCCTTTCATCAAAGGAAAGAGGACTGTAACATACCTCGGAACGTCAGAGGAAGACATACCTATGTTCAGATTTTTGTCCCACGTAGCCTCTGGTTTCACAATGCTCGCTTACCCAGATAGCTGGTATCAACTGTACGCCGTAAGCGATTCAATCGTGAAAATTTTCCGAAGCCCGTAATAGAATTCATCCAGCCGCGTTCTGTGGATTGTACTAACACTACAAAAGTACGCCACATAAGTTTTGCCGGGAAGCAGTTAAACATCCACCGTACAATCAGGATCTCACCCCGGTCGATTTCCATACTTTTGGATCCCTGAAGAAGAGGTGCACGTCTGGATACAATCATGGTTCCGTAGGTAAAAGCAAACATTATTCAGTGTAGGAACTGACCATCTTATCTCGCAATGGGATAATGTATTTACAGTTATGGCGACTTCTATTGAAATAACGAACTGTTTACTTACTTTTATGCATCTGTGGTGCTTCCATTTGATTGTCATTTATACCAAAACCTATTGTAAAATATCTTACATGAATTCCAATCAACAGCAGGGTTCTTTGTCGTACTTGTCTCACTACTATGCCACCAGTTCAAGTTTTGTACTATATGTCAATTGTTACCTTTTAGTTGGCTAAATGATTGTTAGCTGCTGAAGACTAAACAAATAAATAAATAAATAAATCCGAAAAGCTGTCAAAAACCTCTTTCTGTTGTCATTCATTTGCAAGCGAACGTCTCGATGAAACAGGCGAATGATTATTTATAATTCCTCCTTTTTTGTATGTGTGGGATTTCTACGTTGTTTTTAATGCCGTTTAAAGGCTAGTCCGTTTCATAGCATGACTGACTACCGCAGATTTTTCGTAATTCCTCAGTGTGAAAGTGGTTTTGCATTCTTTGTATCTGACCAGAATAGTTAGTCCATTCTGTCCAATAAATTTTGCCTCACAGGTCGTGCTCTGTATTTTTACACTCCCGACCTTTCAAATTTGTTCATCTCGTTAAGGATATCATGTTTCAGGTTATTCTCCACCAAATTGTCTGGAACGTTATTTTGATGCCGTGAGGTTAAGGAATTTTCAAGTATACTATTAAAATCCTTGAATGCAAATAATTATTATTGATTTTTTCGTTGCCGTTAACTGAGTGATTTCGGGTGGAACATAATATTACTTTGTTCCTCGTAAGAAATAAGCCAGGATAAAAAATTATGCCGTATTCGAAACCCGATTTTCTTCTTTTCAATTTACTATTCACCATAAAAACCGGGCCAGCTGCTGTGGCCGAGCGGTTCTAGGCGCTTCAGTCCGGACCTGCGCTGCTGCTACGGTCGCAGGTTCGAATCCTGTTTCGGACATCGATGTGTGTGACGTCCTTAGGTTAATTAGGTTTAAGTAGTTCTGAGTCTAGGGGACTGATGACCTCCAATGTTAAGTCCCATTGTGCTTGGAGCCATTTGAACCATAAAAACCGGTTCAGTTTGGAGTAGTGCAAAGAGCTGAAACTTCGTCTTATACGTTACGTGTTACGTGTCATGCGGGCCACACACTCATCCTGATAGCCAGTATATTTCCACCAACATTGCTACAAGGTCGCACGTGTCGATAATTAAAATTTTCTGTTTTTTACGACCTATGAAACAATGTGAGGTCATCGTCAGATAATCGCTCCAACAAGTCGCCGAAATTCTCAGATAAAAACGCCTCAGCTTGGAGGAGGAGTATGGCGGCGAGGAGGCGTGGCTTGTTCCCTACGTCAAGCAACACCTGACACTTCCCTACCAGGATAACACATAATGCAAGATATCACAGACAACGTCTTTTCACTCAGACATAAGCGTTTGCTTCTCGATAATTGCCTACTTTCCATTTTTATAATTGTATACACATTTATGCTGCCAATCAATATATATCGGGGAAATCAGTCAGTTTCTTCTCCCTCGAGAGTAAGGAAAAGTGAAGTATTTTACAAAATATATGTGTGCCACAAACTTTTCAGCGCTACTAAATATTTTTCATATATTTCACTCGAGGGAAAGAGTAGAACACACAATGTTCTTCGCAGAGTGAGCTCCAATATTTGCTATAAGTTGTTCGTTACTTATTTAGTGGTGAGTTGGATCGTT
Source organism: Schistocerca piceifrons (assembly GCF_021461385.2). Classification (NCBI taxonomy): domain Eukaryota; kingdom Metazoa; phylum Arthropoda; class Insecta; order Orthoptera; family Acrididae; genus Schistocerca; species Schistocerca piceifrons. The sequence goes on from NC_060138.1 coordinate 568,467,997, forward strand.
GCAATTGTGTTATGAATCATTTCGAGGAAATCATAAATTACTCATACAATAACTTTAATTTTTTTGTCACTCACGACGATTTTCAGATAATATCGGACACTACCAAATGTACCAGTATTTTAGGTGACTGTAGTAAGTTCGATATGATCTTAAATGAACCGGGTCTTACTGCTGGAGCATGCGATTTAATTTTGCTTAAGTTTTATTGCTGGTGGGGAGGAGTCGTATTGAAGAGGAAAGTAGCTCAACTCGAAATTCATAGCCATATGGTATATGTTTTCTATTGTTTCCGTAAATTATTCGAGGAGAATAACGGGATTATGCCTTGTCAGACTCATCCAGTGTTTCGGTTCTGAAAAACTTTACGCTGGTTGGCTAGTAAACCTAACCCACATTCGAATATTACATTTTCATTTTTATTGGCATTGGAATCCGGAAAATTCATCTATTTTTAATCGATATGATTGTGTTTCTTCTTCTGTATGAAAATATTTTTAGTTACATCTGAATCCGCAATTTTCAATATCAGCCAGAACTGATTGAGCTCCGCAAGAGAGAGTCCCTACGCACGCCCTTCCGCATTTACTTTAGAGTAATTCTAAAGTATTTCAAAATGAAAATCTGTGTCTGAGAGCTCTCACGCGTAGCACAAGATGAAAATGTTTAAGAGCAATAATTTAATATTTTTTTAAATCCGTTTAAACGTTTAGAGTTCCATTTCCAGTTTTCCATTTACGACTGACGAAAATTTCTAGTACGTAGTACCAAGTGTTAGTGGAGAGATTATCAGAAGATTATTAAAGGTTATTAATATCATATGACGACTTACGTTTCCGCAAGTTTACTTGCAATTTTCTACCAGACATATGATAAGTTAATTGAAATTGTAGCCTTTAATAGATGATGGTTTTAGGGCTCAACGTACTCTTTATTCGTCTGATATTTTCTTCGAGAAAGAAGAAGTAATAAATAGAAATGAACAAGATGAGGTGGTGGAGAAGTAGCATCTCTAAATTGTTAGAGAATTTCATACAGAAGTTGTTTTCCCTGGGTGTTCGTCTCCAGCCATATATCTCTCTTATTAGTCAGCTCTAAATTTTCCGCAAGGTAACAGGTATATTCATGTGTCGGCTTCGAAAGTGGGACAGTTATTTACTTTAACCGCAGTCTATGTACATGAGGTAGTGTACGGGGATGGTAGTAGTCGGATAAACCACGCATTTTGTGGCAAACCGGTTCTGAAAACAGCAGAGGACAGGAAACGCAAAGAAACATAATGTAATGTAACGAAAATAAATATAATCTGTTCATAGGATGTCAGCTTTGCTAGTCGTCCGTGGTAGAACTTTAATTACTCTACGCGGGACCCCCGGGTGGCGGTAAGAATGCAACAGTGACGAGATCGAACAGTCTGAAAAGATCTCTCGGTCAAAGGACATACAAGAAATCGGAAGGTCGTTTTCAGTATCCCCAAGCTCGTAGAATTGGACTGTCTTTGCACATTTGTCACTTCCATATCGAAGGGGTACATCGAGCGAAATGTTAATATCTTTCCAAGCTCTCACAGAAATATTCAGTCGATATCATCGTGCTACAACAAACTCACTCAGGAGACGAAGAACAGTTACAGAGCAGAGGGAGAAGGCCAGGCTTAAAATTAATAGCCGCTAACTACCACCCAAAGTAGGGCCTTGGAGCATACATCAAGAATCGTATAACAAATTATCAGCCACTGTCGGTAAACTCTGGAAATGAATTTTTTCTACTACAGCAACAATTGAAAATCTGACCCTAGTCAACGTGTACACGCTCCCCGAGACTAAATAGCCACCCTCCTCAACAACCTCAAGAACGCCCAGCTTCATTCCTTGGTGACTTCAAAGCCATCACCTCTGGGACCACAACAGGAACGACCTTAATAGTGGAGCACTTAAAGACTGGATGGAAACTGAGGATCTGAAGACCTTTCAACATTTTTTTAAAATGTTAAACACTGCATTCAGTTGGGAGAATCAATCGTGTGGACAATTTGTTCCTTTTACGAAAGATTGCGAATTCCAGATGTGTGCGAAGCCTTTTTGGATGGTTTAACACAGACTCAGTGATTGCAGGCTCTCTTCGACACAGCTGAAACTTCCCCACTAATTATAGGGCCAACGTGATCATCAAATGATTCAGAAAAAACTCATTCGTTCATTCACTCCAGAACAAAAAAGTCACAAACCTTATTTATGAAGGAAATTGTGTATTCAATCCATCTCCATTACATGTCCAGATCTCCGGTGATTCCACGTCTTAATTATTTTCCGTTTACAGTCTCTTTCTCTTCAAACAAACCGCTAGCGGCACAAATGTTAATTGGCTCGCTTTAGCGAGAAGAAAAGCAAAATATGTATCTCTCAGAAACACGTCAATCCCTCAACAGATACTCCAGAAGCTGTTCTTGTTACCACTCTAACAACCATGGAGAATGCATATATGCATCTCTGTTATTTCAAAGAATAAACGCACTAGAAAATACTTTGGCGTCGTCGAGCTGTCGCCGCATATGTTACGAGAAAATCAGATCAGATACTTTTCCAAAGTGAATGAATGTGGATGGTTTGATTGACAATGATTAATTGGTGCTTGGTAGAGGGTATTTTCTGTGGGGACATTACAAGCTGCCTACTTGCCATTCATTTCGCTGCTCTGAAGTAGCAGATCTATGTTTTACAACTCAGTCTCAGAATTCTTTCAGTGGTCGATTCCCCACGTAGCAAACACAGACCTATCATCGTAGAGATAGAGATGCCTATACATACCTGTTGTACTATCACACCCTAATCTGAGATGGAACCTCAAGAAAGCCAACTGGACTGAATTTGCAAAGTGAACAGACTCGAATATTACACGGGCCAGTCACATTAATGTGACTACGTATGTTCGACGTCAACTCGCAGTAACGAGTCAGAGACGGAAGGTGGCAGTACTATACGAGTATAAGGAGTCCGTAGGCCCTTACTATAACTTTGCACTCGGCACAGGTCGATAGGGCGAACAATCGATTGTGACGTGTTGCGAGAGCGAGTGTCGAGATGCGCCAGAGTGGTTGGCGGGAATGGTGTGTGTGTGTGTGTGTGTGTGTGTGTGTGTGTGGAGGCCATTATTGGAATAAAGGGTTTTTAACCGAGAAGGGTGTCACCATCGCCGTGGTTAGACCCCTAAATAATAAATAAATACCGGGAAAGTGATGAAGTATCTTTATAAAAGTGATCAGTGACGTTACTAGTGCAAATATTTAGTTTCGCGTCTACCGCACCGGCCTAACCTTGGATTGCAGTGTTGGATGCAGTGATGGATTAGCGTGTGACGATAATGGCAAATGAAGAAAGCCTGTGCTGAGATTAGCCGTAATTAGATATGTATGACGAAGGCAGTGGCTGTCTCCTTTTTGTGTTGTGAGAAGAATATAAGTTCGTAATTAGTAAAACTGTGTTGGTGTTCCTTATTACCATACATTCAGTATTATAGTATTGAACAGGACTAACTGGAAAGTAACAACCGTAGCGGTCAATTCCGATTGCCAGCCCCATTAGGTTCACGGTCATGTTAATAATAAATATTGGGCTGCTATTCGATCAGATCAAGTCGGGATAAAAACGGAGGTTTTACAACTAGCAGTGGAGGGTATATAAAGCGCGTCGGGGAACGTGGGAAACAGTGTGGTCGTTGTGGTAATGAGGACACGCAGCGATGAATCTGACGTCCAAAAGGCACGATCATTTCCGAAACGGCTAAGTTTGTAATCTGTTCGCGTGCCGAAATGGTTAAAGTATACCGTGCAGGGCAAATTGACGCTATCTAAAACCGGCAACTGGGGGGAATCATGGGTCGTAGACGACAGGGGTGAACGGCAACTGCGGAGATGTGTAGGGGCGAATAGGCGTGCAACTGTTGAGCAACTGACCGCCCAGATGAACCAAGGGGCTATCAAAAGTGACTCCACAACGACCGTTCAGCGAAGTTACCTGCGTAAGGAACTCCGCTGCAGGTGCTTGGTTCATCATCCATGCTGACTGCTCTTCATCGGAGGCGAAGAATGGAATTTGCACGCCAGTGCTGCACCTGGACGTCCACTAAATGGCGACAGGTGGCCTTTTCAGATGACGAATAGCCGCTAGCGTGTACGTCGTGAAACATCTGACAGCAGATATTCTGGAACAACAGTCGGGAAGGTCCAGGACATAGGAGGGAGAGTTATGGTCTGGGGAATGTTTTTATGCCGTTCCCTGGGTGATGTCTTCTTTCAGTAAGGCGCAATGGATCAACATAAGTAAGTATCTATCCTTGGGGACCTTGTCTACCCCTGCACTCAATTTGTTTTCCTCGCATACTTGCGTGGCTCGAAGATCGTCAGGGTGAGTTTAGCGAACGTCCCTGACCACTAGACTCCCAGAATTTAAACCCAATGGAGAATATGTGGGAGCACCTCGATCAGGCTGTTCGCGCCATGGTTTCTCAACCGAGAAACGTAGCGTAGCTGGCCGCGTCATTGGAGACAGCGTGGCTCCACATCGCTTTCGGTACCTTCGAGATCCTCAATGACTCCATTCCTACACGTCTCGCAGATGTCAGCGCTGCAAAAGGTGATTATACATGCTTTTGGCAGGTGTTCACATTACTGTGACTGGACAGTGTAAATGGGTCAAATCAACCTTCAACAACTACACTAGATTTGTTGGGGTTATTGAGGCTGCAGCTAGACGGTGCATTCCTAATTGGTATCGTAAAAAGTGCATCCGTGGTTGGAGTGAAGATAGTGACAAATTACTAAGAGAATATAAAAAACATCCTAGCTCTCACAATGCAACAGATTTCCAATCCTTGAATGAAGGTCAAAGGAAGATCTGGCATGAAACAGTACAATTCTTAGATTATACCCACTCCAGCAGGAAAACCTAGTCGATCATTAGGAAACTAGATTGTAAAATCCAGCAACCAAAAGATCAAAAATCAGCATCACTATCACTGACTTTGCTAAACATCTAGTATAAAGAAAAAAACGAAAACAAATGGGATGTCAAACTACAACTGAATACGAAAAAAAGAGCTGCCGTACAGACTTCTGAATTCTCCATTCCATTTCAAGAAGAGGAAACATAAAATGTAATCAGAAGTATGAAACTTGAAAAAGCTGCTGGATTTGACGCAATATACTCTGAATGTTATCCCATGTCGCAAACTTACAGACTTTCTTATAACGTATTAACCAACAGATACTTTCAGATCTATTCTGACAGTGACAGAACTAAATGATGGTTCTGTTTTGACTCTCCTCCTTTTCAGTCTGTACATCCACGACTTATCGCAAGTGTCTTCAAGAAAATTCATTTATGCTGATGACATTTGTTTGGTGATCCAGAGCTCCAGTTCTTCTAGTGCTGAGTGTTCGGACTACCAATGACAGATTCAGCCATCAGCGCGAAATCAGAGAATCTCAAACAGGTGGCCGCAAACGATGTATACAATGATTCTGTTGTACAAAAGCTTTATAATGCCAAATAATCAAAGCTTGTGAAATATCTCTGCACAACTCGGCAATGGGAAACACAAATTACATTAGTTTGCCACTTTTGCGTAATTTTTCCTACGATACAAGCAAATTATTTCGTTATTTAAACGTGCGGATAGTGTCCTCATTTTTTAATAATGTGGAATGACCAACCGAACAAAGACGGGGTCATGAGTGTGGGGAATGCGACTCTACCTATATAGACCAGACTGGCAGAACTTTTAAGGCCAGATTTCATGACGATCTTTTAAAAAAGAAAGGCCAGATGAAAGATAATTCGGTTTTTGCCGGACACTTAAAAGCAGCTCCCCACCGATCATCCCCGTCATTGAATTTGAAAGTCCTGCATCCTGCACAAAAAGCGAAAAAAATATTCTTGAGGAAATCGAGATTGTAAAACACGCACGAGGATCAAATAAGCGCCTTGAAAATGATCAACTAATTAGTAAAAATCAAGTACGTTGCGATGTAAGTTCCTTGCTGAGAAATTTGTGGCAAATTCCATAAAAGAGCTGACTTCGCATCAGCAGAAAAACGATGCTGCTCTAAATATTACGGCCCAGATACACTCTACGCTTGTATTAATGTATTTTCGGTTTCACAGTGATAATCACTTCATTTAGCTGAATGGTGTTCATATCTAAAATCGCCGCTTCACAGGAAAATACACAACGCAATCCATCTGAATAGTGCTCTTTCCATCACAGCATCTTGTAACACGGCTGTTATTCCTACGGTTACCATATGAGGAGCATCTGGCACATCTTGTACCGTCAAAGACTGCTGCAACTCTCAGTTTACGTGCCCCTGTTCCAGTCCAGCTGTTCAGTCTATGATACCATATTGCAATCTACACACTCCTCCACCTATACTACTAATTTAAGCGGGTGCCACCAAGAAGTAATCACTGAAAAATGCGTTTGTACTCGCATTAGCTTTGACAAAGCACTTATAGGCCATTTCCACGCTGTACAGCCTTCGGTATATAATAATAATTACATTGCACCCATTTGAGTACCAGAATGGAAATGAAGTCCCATGCTTCTTGGCAGAGCGTAGGGTAACGATGCGGATAACCCGCACCGCCGTACTAGGCAAGGTTCTAATGGAAGTGTTTGCCGTTGCCTTCCTCCCACGGTAATGGGGATGAATGATGATGATGAATACGACACAACAACAACCAGTTATCTCGGGGCAGGTGAAAATCCCTGACCCCGCCGGGAATCGAACCCGGGACTCTGTGCTCGGGAAGCGAGAACGCTACCGCGAGACATATTTAAGTACTTGACACCACAAAATTCATGAAGAGGGACATATCGCTGTGCTACGAGGAGCATTCAATAACTAACGAAACATGAAACTTCCTGGCAGATTAAAACTGTGTGCCGTACCGCGCCTCGAACTCGGGAACTTTGCCTTTCGCGGGCAATTGCTCTACCATTGGGTAAACTTTACAGAAGCTCTCCTGTGAACCTTGCAGAACTAGATCCCGAGTTCTAGTCTCTGTTCGGCACACTGTTTTGATCTGCCAGGAAGTTTCATATCAGCGCACACTGCGCTGCAGAGTGAAAATCTCATTCTGGAAACATCCCCCAGGCTGTGGCTAAGCCATGTCTCTGCAATATCCTTTCTTTCAGGAGTGCTAGTTCTGCGAGGTTCGCTGGAGAGCTTCTGTAAAGTTTGGAAGGTAGGAGACGAGATACTGGCAGAAGTAAAGCTGTGAGGACGGGACGTGAGTCGTGCTTGGGTAGCTCAGTTGGTAGAGCACTTGCCCGCGAAAGGCAAAGGTCCCAAGTTCGAGTCTCAGTCCTAAGAACAAGTTGGTTTATTGAGGTTTCCGGTACTCCACATTATTCTCCACACTTTTGGCTGTATGATCCTATTTTCCAACGTAATTTCCGTTCAATGGTATAGCCTTATAGCATCTTACTGGGAGGGCTTCAGCCGGCCGGAGTGACCGAGCGGTTCTGGGCGCTACAGTCTGGAACCGCGCGACCGCTACGGCCGCAGGTTCGAATCCTGCCTCGGGCATGGATGTGTGTGATGTCTTTAGGTTGGTTAGGTTTAAGTAGTTCTAAGTTCTAGGGGACTTATGACCACAGCAGTTGAGTCCCATAGTGCTCACAGCCATTTGAACCATTTTTTTTGGGAGGGCTTCTATGCCCGCGTGGTACCACTCTACCGGTCACCGTCAGAGCCAACGTCTTGCTGCATTAATAACCACCCCATTATCCACATACTTCTTCCTGCAGATTGGATCTTTCACTGGGCCAAACGAACGAAAGGTCTTTACTGTCTTCTTTTAGGCGGCGAAGATCCCAGGGTGCACACACCTTTGAGCGACGAGTGTGTCAGCGCTACGATCAGAGCCGCTCAGTTGAGCGGTAAGGTGTTTGTGGTTCATCGACCACCTCGAATGGGCGCGTCCGCACGTTCCAACACTACAGGAGTCAGAGTTGTGTGGGGCCGACCGGCACGTAGGAGACTGAACAAGTTTGCGCGACCTTGTTGCGATGATGTCAGACGCCTCGATTACAGACTCACCGTGCTTTTGTTCACTGGCAGACCTCCGTAAACATTCTGCAAGTGCCTATGAATATCTGCGCTGCTCTGGTTTTCCGCCAAAAGAAACACAATGACAGCTCTCTGCCTGGAATGCACCTCCGTTACAGACGCCATTTTTAAGACTACGTATAGCGCCGCCACCTATCGCCACTTAATGAAACTATAGGTTCCGAAACGGGAATATTCCATGATGTCCCAAACAAATTCCGCATTTTTTCAAACGAAGTCGGACAATGTGTTGCATTAGTTATAGAACCCCCCCCCCGCCCCCCTCCCCCATGAACCGCGGACCTTGGCGTCGGTGGGGAGGCTTGCGTGCCTCAACGATACAGATAGCCGTACCGTAGGTGCAACCACAACGGAGGGGTATCTGTTGAGAGGCCAGACAAACATGTGGTTCCTGAAGAGGGGCAGCAGCCTTTTCAGTAGTTGCAGGGGCAACAGTCTTCGATGATTGACTGATCTGGCCTTGTAACACTAACCAAAATAGTCTTGCTGTTCTGGTACTGCGAGCGGCTGAAAGCAAGGGGAAACTACAGCTGTAATTTTTCCCGAGGGCATGCAGCTTTACTGTATGATTAAATGATGATGGCATCCTCTAGCGTAAAACATTCCGGAGGTAAAATAGTCCCCCATTCGGATCTCCGGGCGGGGACTACTCAGGAGGACGTTATGAGGAGAAAGAAAACTGGCGTTCTACAGATCGGAGCGTGGAGTGTCAGATCCCTTAATCGGGCAGGTAGGTTGGAAAATTTAAAAAGGGAAATGGATAGGTTAAAGTTAGATATGGTGGGAATTAGTGCAGTTCGGTGGCAGGAGGAACAAGACTTTTGGTCAGGTGAATACAGGGTAAGAAATACAAAATCAAATAGGGGTAATGCAGGAGTAGGTTTAATAATGAATAAAAAATAGGAGTACGGGTAAGCTACTACAAACAGCATAGTGAACGCATTATTGTGGCCAAGATAGACACGAAGCCCACGCCTACTACAGTAGTACAATTTTATATGCCAACTAGCTCTGCAGATGACGAAGAAATTGATGAAATGTATTATAATATACAAGAAATTATTCAGGTAGTGAAGAGAGACGAAAATTTAATAGCCATGGGTGACTGGAATTCAAGCGTAGGAAAAGGGAGAGAAGGAAACATAGTCGGTGAATATGGATTGGGGTAAGAAACGAAAGAGGAAGCCGCCTGGTAGAATTTTGCGCAGAGCATAACTTAATCATAGCTAACACTTGGTTTAAGAATCATGAAAGAAGGTTATACACATGGAAGAACCCTGGAGATACTAAAAGTTATCAGATAGATTATATAATGGTAAGACAGAGATTTAGGAACCAGGTTTTAAATTGTAAGACATTTCCAGGGGCAGATGTTGACTCTGACCACAATCTATTGGTTATGAACTGTACATTAAAACTGAAGAAACTGCAAAAAGGTGGGAATTTAAGGAGATGGGACCTGGATAAATTGACAGAACCAGAGGTTGTACAGAGTTTCAGGGAGAGCATAAGGGAACAATTGGCAGGAATGGGGGGAAGAAGTACAGTAGAAGAAGAATGGGTAACTTTGAGGGATGAAATAGTGAAGGCAGCAGAGGATCAAATAGGTAAAAGGACGAGGGCTAGTAGAAACCCTTGGGTAACAGAAGAAATATTGAATTTAATAGATGAAAGGAGAAAATATAAAAATGCAGTAAATGGAGCAGGCAAACAGGAACACAAACGTCTCAAAAATGATATCGACAGGAAGTGCAAAATGGCTAAGCAGGGTTGGCTAGAGCACAAATGTAAGGACGCAGAGGCTTATCTCACTAGGGGTAAGATAGATACGGCGTACAGGGAAATTAAAGATACCTTTGGAGAAAGGAGAACCACTTGCATGAATATCAAGAGCTCAGATGGAAACCCAGTTCTAAGCAAAGAAGGGAAAGCAGAAAGGTGGAAGGAGTATATAGAGGGTCTATACAAGGGCGATGTACTTGAGGACAATATTATGGAAATGGAAGAGGATATAGATGAACATGAAATGGGAGATATGATACTGCGTGAAGAGTTCGACAGAGCACTGAAAGACCTGAGTCGAAACAAGGCCCCGGAGTAGACAACGTTCCATTAGAACTACTGACAGCCTCTGGAGAGCCAGTCCTGACATAACTCTACCATCTGGTGAGCAAAATATATGAGACAGGCGAAATACCCTCAGACTTCAAGAAGAATATAATAATTCCAATCCCAAAGAAAGCAGGTGTTGACAGATGTGAAAATTACCGAACTATCAGTTTAATAAGTCACGGCTGCAAAATACTAACGTGAATTCTTTGCAGACGAATGGAAAAACTAGTAGAAGCCGACCTCGGGGAAGATCAGTTTGTATTCCGTAGAAATATTGGAACACGTGAGGCAATACTGACCCTACGACTTATCTCAGAAGAAAGATTAAGGAAAGGCAAACCTACGTTTGTAGCATTTGTAGACTTAGAGAAAGCTTTTGACAATGTTGATTGGAATACTCTCTTTCAAATTCTAAAGATGGCAGGGGTAAAATACAGGGAGCGAAAGGCTATTTACAATTTGTACAGAAAGCAGATGGCAGTTATAAGAGTCGAGGGGTATGAAAGGGAAGCAGTGGTTGGAAAGGGAGTGAGACAGGGTTGTAGCCTATCGCCGATGTTATTCAATCTGTATATTGAGCAAGCAATAAAGGAAACAAAAGAAAAGTTCGGAGTAGGTATTAAAATCCATGGAGAAGAAATAAAAACTTTGAGGTTTGCCGATGACATTGTAATTCTGTCGGAGACAGCAAAGGACTTGGAAGAGCAGTTGAACGGAATGGACAGTGTCTTGAAAGGAGGGTATAAGATGAACATCAACAAAAGCAAAACGAGGATAATGGATTGTAGTCGAATTAAGTCGGGTGATGCTGAGGGAATTAGATTACGAAATGAGACACTTAAAGTAGTAACGGAGTTTTGCTATTTGGGGAGCAAAATAACTGATGATGGTCGAAGTAGAGAGGATATAAAATGTAGACTGGCAATGGCAAGGAAAGCTTTTCTGAAGAAGAGAAATTTGTCAACATCGAGTATTGATTTAAGTGTTAGGAAGTCGTTTCTGAAAGTATTTCAAAAATGGCTCTGAGCACTATGGGACTTAACATCTGTGGTCATCAGTCCCCTAGAACTTAGAACTACTTAAACGTAACTAACCTAAGGACATCACACACATCCATGCCCGAGGCAGGATTCGAACCTGCGACCGTAGCGGTCACGCGTTTCCAAACTGAAGCGCCTAGAACCTACGGCCACACCGGCCGGCTGAAAGTATTTGTATGGAGTGTAGCCATGTATGGAAGTGAAACGTGGACGATAAATTATTTGGACAAGAAGAGAATAGAAGCTTTCTAAATGTGGTGCTACAGAAGAATGCTGAAGGTTAGATGGGTAGATCACATAACTAATGAGGAGGTATTGAATAGAATTGGGGAGAAGAGGAGCTTGTGGCACAACTTGACAAGAAGAAGGGACCGGTTAGTGGGACGTGTTCTGAGGCATCAGGGGATCACCAATTTAGTATTGGAAGGCAGCGTGGAGGGTATAAATCGTAGAGGGAGACCAAGAGGTGAATACACTAAGCAGATTCAGAAGGATGTAGGCTGCAGTAGGTACTGGGAGATGAAGAAGCTTGCACAGGATAGAGTAGCATGGAGAGCTGCATCAAACCAGTCTCAGGAGTGAAGACCACAACAACAACAAAAGTTATAGAACGCCACTCGTATGTTAAATAACTTAGTTAACTCATCACAACATTAGTTACTTTTAGTATCATCCAAATAAGAACTTATGTGCCCTAGCGTCTGCATTACGAGCTAGCCCATGCACTAGGTTTCTTTACAGCTATGTGACTACATGCATTACGTGCATGATCTGAAAAATCCTTCTCCACGGTTTATGTCTGTACTTAATTTCACTAATTATATTCTAATATGCTTGAGTTTTAACGTAGTCACTGAAGGCACTGTTAATATAAAACAGCATTAGTTTCCTATACTACTTTATATATAAAAAATGTAACGTTATCTGGAAAAGCTTGAAAACAACTACTGTAACACTGTGCAATTTAACTAATGGCGTACCAGTGCCACCTTCATGAAAAATGTACTCTTGCTGCAGGCAAATGCGCCTCAGCACTCAGTATGGTTGAAACGTCCCCTTTGAAAAATTATGAATGATTGTGCTGGTAAAACAGCTGACCAAAACTCAACGTACTCAAACAGTTTTCTCTTTACTTATTCTGATCATCACTAAACTGACACAATATTTTCAGAGCAACGAAATCTGACTTTCAAAAATCCCTACAAAAGAATGGCCTGACTAACAATAACCTAGACCTTTCATAAATCACTTACCTCACAAAAATCTTCTTTACTCGAACTACTGCAATACAGCGAGCGATATATATATATATATATATATATATATATATATATACTCCTGGAAATGGAAAAAAGAACACATTGACACCGGTGTGTCAGACCCACCATACTTGCTCCGGACACTGCGAGAGGGCTGTACAAGCAATGATCACACGCACGGCACAGCGGAGACACCAGGAACCGCGGTGTTGGCCGTCGAATGGCGCTAGCTGCGCAGCATTTGTGCACCGCCGCCGTCAGTGTCAGCCAGTTTGCCGTGGCATACGGAGCTCCATCGCAGTCTTTAACACTGGTAGCATGCCGCGACAGCGTGGACGTGAACCGTATGTGCAGTTGACGGACTTTGAGCGAGGGCGTATAGTGGGCATGCGGGAGGCCGGGTGGACGTACCGCCGAATTGCTCAACACGTGGGGCGTGAGGTCTCCACAGTACATCGATGTTGTCGCCAGTGGTCGGCGGAAGGTGCACGTGCCCGTCGACCTGGGACCGGACCGCAGCGACGCACGGATGCACGCCAAGACCGTAGGATCCTACGCAGTGCCGTAGGGGACCGCACCGCCACTTCCCAGCAAATTAGGGACACTGTTGCTCCTGGGGTATCGGTGAGGACCATTCGCAACCGTCTCCATGAAGCTGGGCTACGGTTCCGCACACCGTTAGGCCGTCTTCCGCTCACGCCCCAACATCGTGCAGCCCGCTTCCAGTGGTGTCGCGACAGGCGTGAATGGAGGGACGAATGGAGACGTGTCGTCTTCAGCGATGAGAGTCGCTTCTGCCTTGGTACCAATGATGGTCGTATGCGTGTTTGGCGCCGTGCAGGTGAGCGCCACAATCAGGACTGCATACGACCGAGGCACACAGGGCCAACTCCCGGCATCATGGTGTGGGGAGCGATCTCCAACACTGGCCGTACACCACTGGTGATCGTCGAGGGGACACTGAATAGTGCACGGTACATCCAAACCGTCATCGAACCCATCGTTCTACCATTCCTAGACCGGCAAGGGAACTTGCTGTTCCAACAGGACAATGCACGTCCGCATGTATCCCGCGCCACCCAACGTGCTCTAGAAGGTGTAAGTCAACTGCCCTGGCCAGCAAGATCTCCGGATCTGTCCCCCGTTGAGCATGTTTGGGACTGGATGAAGCGTCGTCTCACGCGGTCTGCACGTCCAGCACGAACGCTGGTCCAACTGAGGCGCCAGGTGGAAATGGCATGGCAAGCCATTCCACAGGACTACATCCAGCATCTCTACGATCGTCTCCATGGGAGAATAGCAGCCTGCATTGCTGCGAAAGGTGGATATACACTGTACTAGTGCCGACATTGTGCATGCTCTGTTGCCTGTGTCTATGTGCCTGTGGTTCTGTCAGTGTGATCATGTGATGTATCTGACCCCAGGAATGTGTCAATAAAGTTTCCCCTTCCTGGGACAATGAATTCACGGTGTTCTTATTTCAATTTCCAGGAGTGTATATATATATATATATATATATATATATATATATATATATATATATATATATATATATCAGTTCATGACATCCAGTCTTACAAATTTCCTTTTTCTACGGACACACGTCCAGATCGTCCACTCCCAAAACTCTGGCATCTCTCTCCCCACATCCACCACTGCTGGCGGCTCACCTCCAACTGCCCAACGCTACGGGCTGTTCACATCCAACTGCCCAACACAACAATAGCGAGTATTCCAACAATGCCAACCAGCCACAGACTGCACACAGCACAGTCAGTGCTTTTCATACAGAGCGCTACGTGGCGTTACCAACATAAAATCCTAAACAACCTACTTACATGGTGTACCAGACCAGAGAACAAGAACGAGCTACACAGACCAGCTACACAGGCTAGCAAGGTAATTAATTTACTTCTTCTTCCATTTTCTTACCCATACGGACAATAGCCATAGTAAAGCCTACTGCTATAAATTTTTCCATATTTTAGTTTAATTTATTCATCCATAGGTGATTGGGGAATACGCTATTAACGCATGACGTGAGCACATGCTTGCTTCGATTTATTTTACTATTTATGACGACGGCAGTCTATTTTTACCGATGTCCTAATCGTTGCACCGAAAACCCACGTAACCAACAGCATTCTCGCAATTCTTCAAGCTTTCCCGGCGGATACGTTGTAAATAGTTTTCACGGGTTTGTTGCCGGATGACGTTGTGCAGATACCACAATATTACATCGGAGCAACTGTCCGACATCTTCAGGTGGTTGAACCTTGCTGGTGGCTAGTGTCCGCACGTCGATGCCCCGTATTTGGAACACGCGAGCAAAGAAAGCGCAGGCGCGGAAATCAGACATGGGCTATGATTTGCAGATAGATGGTGCCATACTCAAACGCCCTCTGCCGAAAATCGTAGAGCGGCACTCCTGCGCGTGTGTTCTACGCTATTTGAGCTAACAGTGTGACCAGACATTAGTCACTAAGGAACCGTACCAGACCAATGTTATGACTGGCCTGTTATCGAAAAATCTTGAGTTTCTCGTCGTAATTTAATAGCAGCCAACGCAGGGTTCCAAACTGTGCTCAGTTGAAATTCCGCATCCCTGTTGATGAGCTTATCAACTGTACGGTTATGTATTGCTTCCTTCATGACACAGTCCCAGAAAGATGATGCTGTGTGCCGGGGATAAAACTTCCGTCTTTTCATACATCATGCAATGTCCTGTATTCAGACAATGTTCTGCAATTGCCGATTTCTCCGGTTGGTGTAGGCATTTATGACGCTGATCTCCTCCGCAGCGTTCTTGTACTGTGCGGCATGTCTGGCCTATATATGCCGCCCGACATTGATAAGGAATCTTACATACATCACGTTTCCTCTGGCCAAAATCATCCTTAACCGAACCCAACAGGTTCCTCAGTAATGCAGATGATCGAAAAACATAATGTCATATCTTCCGAGAACTCTTCCGATTCTTGACGACAGTCACCAAAATACAAGAAGACCAGAGTTTTGGGTGTCTTCGCATCGTCATTCTGTTCCATGGACTGGGCCTGAGAGCATTACGTATCTGTCTCTCAGAATAACCGTTTTGTCGGAACACTGTCTTCAGATGTTGTTATCTCACCCGAGAGGCTTTCAGGATCAGATGCCACATACGCTCTAGGAACTATCGTACGTAATGCACTCCCTCGTTGGGCAGGAGAGCTGCATAAAATCGGTCTTCGGCGTTAAGACACAACGTAGCCTATGTCCGTCAGAATGTTCGTTAGTGTCGTGTAAAAATATGAAGTAAATCTGTCAGGTCCTTTTTGAGATCTTTGGTAATAAAGTTAAACGACGACTTGTCTTTATATAGTGACTAGCTAACCCGGAAATGCTAAGCAATAGCAAAATATATATGGGAATTGGATATACATTGTGGTCTCCTTATTTCGCAACCTCTCTCTCAGTTCATCATCGCCTTCCCTATTTCTCTCCATCTCCTCCTCCCTCTTCTCCCTGTCCGTCTTCCCCTTCCACCTACCTATGTCCATTTTCTCCCCTCCTCCCTCTCTACCAGTCTCCTCTTTCTGACCTTGAGCCTTGTTTATTGTTATAGCCAGAGAAAACTGAAGAAAACTCGACTGGGAATTGAAGTCGCTTAAAATAAATGGATAAATCGTTTGGTATCGTTGGTGTGGAGGGTATGACGCCTGACTCCTGCAGCTGGATCTGTGAGAGTAGTGGCTTCAATATCAGTATTTCGCATAGTTTGTATTTGTAGACGGGTAGATTTACAAAGTTTTGCACAGTACAGAAATGGGTTCCGCAGTATTATTCTAATCATGAAGAAATAAGCCATACCTATAACTTTCGTGTTTTCTGTTAAAACCGACTGAAGACGAAGAAACCTAAATAACACATAGTGTATATAAAGTTTTTGTTTAAAATTATGCATAAGGAGGAAGAACTTATATGAGAGAAACAATTTATCTAATGGTTTAAATGTCCTCCTAAGTGAGTCGGTCATAAACTTTTTGCCGTCCGAACGTTTATTGAAGTACTGTGTAAATATAGGTAGGTACGTTTCAAGATTTTTGATAACAACGTTAAACAACGACTTGTCTTTATATAGTAGCTAAGGTATGGATATGAGATATGATATAAGATTTTAATCGTTGTTTTACGTAAAAAAGAAAAAGAAAAAATGCTACCAAACTGATACATCAGTATTTCAATGCCTGTTGGTCGTGTTCATTAAAATTTCGTTCTTACTCGTATTTGAGCTTATTTTCAGTTAGGAAAAAAGCTACTCCTATAGATGAAAAATGGCGTGAGGACATGATACGTATCGGCTGTATCTAACAACGTTACTGGGAAATTTCAGGTGAAGATCGCCAGACAGCATATCCAGAGACAGTGCACTTGTAGTTTATCGCCATATTTCGGTCTCTGAGAAAGGCCAATTTGTTGGCACGAGAGGCATGGGACCATCACATCACTAAATCTCACAGACAGCGGACTGTAGCGCAATTGGTGCAGAACGAGAAGTGAGGAGAAGGGCCTAGAACTACAGTGGGGCAAGCAGAGTAGGCACGGTTCTTTCCAGAAAGACTACACCACAAGAAGATGGTAGGATCGTTTGACTAGACCTGGCGAAGAAACGAATGAAAACAGACAACTTCCAGGAAGAGATCGAAGGCAGAGTGTTACCTCGAACTCTCAGGAAGAGATTACTGGAAGCTGTGTTGAGATCTCTAGCTGGCATGCCGTTATCACAGACAACAGATATTTGCACGGTGTAGATCCAGGGCCATCTGGAACACTGACTGGCCTTCTGTGGTGTCCCGCAATGACCATCGATTCGGTTTGTGGCGATCAGATTGGGACCAACTTGTCCGGGGGCAACCTCATTAAAGGACACGGGAAGCAGCTATTTTCGAGACTCATACCTCTGCAAGTCCTGGAATCGTGGTGTGGTGAGCTGTTGTATATGACAACAAGGCTGATTTGGAAATGGTTAAGGAGAGATTGAATGCTCACCAGTATGTGGAAAGAGTGATTTACACTATGACTATACACTTCATGGCGAAGTACCAATGACAGAGCAAGATTACACGCCGCGGTTTACCCCAAAAAGGCCTTGCGGAATTTACGGATCATTGATTGGCTCGCCTGAGCTCTATAGGGCATGTTTGGTATGTGATGGGAAGATATATGATTTCATACCAGCTGCAGTCTTTAAAAACTGACAGAGTTTGTGTTTCTGGCAAGACACGAAATTCCTAAAGACGACAGTCGGAGTCTGTTTGCTTCCATGCTGCAAAGAGTACAAGAATGTGCTCGTGCCGATAGGGATTGATGATGGACATCAGTTCTGAATGGAATGAAAGTTTAATGATTTAATAACCGGCATGTGAAAACACTTCCACAAAATATAATAAATATTTTGCACGTGCATCATGGGGTAACACTTTGAATTTCTATAAGTGACGGAGATACTAACGATTATTACACTGTTGTGCAAAACTTAACGACGAAAGTGATTTTCGCCTGATGTGTCACCGCCAAGTAACATAGCTCCGTGGAACTTGGACTGTATATAGAAAGAACTGCTACAGTATAGTGCAGAAGGTAGATGAAACAAACACGCAGTGAGACCAACAGAAATTACACTTTGATTGAAAGACAATAATTACACTGAGGTCATTACGATTTTTGAGGGGTCTCTGGACATTACAAAAGGCGGGACATGGTTCTTAACACAGGTTATGATCATTACGGACGGCAGCAACTTGCTCTTATGCTAACCACAATGTGGCTAAGCAATTCTTGTGGTGGGGCGTTCCAGCGTTCCACTTTTCCAGCAGCGCGGTTGACCAAAGCTGGATGGTCGTTGGTGCATGGTGATGATGATGATTGGTTTGTGGGCACTCAACTGCGCGGTTGTCAGCGCCCGTACAAAGTCCCAATTTTTACACAGTCCAATTCTTTACGCATTCCAATCTAGTCACTGTCACGAATGGTGATGATGATGTTGATGATGATGATGAAAGGAAGAGAACAACACAACACCTAGTCCCCGGACAGGTTGTTGCATGGTGTGCAGACGTAATGCACCTAAGGAAATTGTTGAACATGAACACTAAACTGCCCATGTTTGTTACTACAAGCAATACGACTTTTCTTAGATTACTTGTTACAAAAAATCTATTTCATCCTGTATGTTATAATGAAAAACATTAGGAATTCGTAGCATACGTATCAGTCGGCCGCAGTGGCCATGCGGTTCTAGGCGCTTCAGACTGAAACCGCGCGACCGCTACGGTCGCAGGTTCGAATCCTGCTTCGGGCATGGATGTGTGTGATGGCCATAGGTTAGTTAGGTTTAATTAGTTCTAAGTTCTAGGGGACTGATGCCCTCATATGTTAAGTCCCATAGTGCTCAGAACCATTTGAACCATACGTATAAAAAAAACCTTCTAGGTCATTCTCCCCAGTCAAAAATTCGACGTTAAATGTATCAGTTCACTGAGTCCTCCATTTACACGTCCAACGAAGAACAAGCAATGTCGCCTCCATAGCGTCGTCAGACGACAACCAATCACTCCTTTCCTCCTCACACTTCATCCCCATACGCCTCCGAAGTATCCATATCCTCCTTTATGTAGCGAAAATGGGAAATACGGAAGTCTGCATGCACAGTCAATAAAGCGACAGTACCGCATCATCTCCAATTGCTATTTCGTTGGAATCAAAAATTACTAAGACTCTACGCCTAATGTTCAGACTTGTAGATCCAGGAATACCCTTATTAATTTATACAACCAAGTCTGATTCAAATTAGTTTACAAACTCTAATGGAAAGTCATTGTCTTCTGATATTATATTGTTACTGGTTTGCTTTTTACATTAACAGTGACAGACCTAACTTCAACGATTCGCTTAAGATTAGCAGCATATTGCATCCACCTAGCTCATTCAAATACTGCAAATAAAATACGCTTACGAAAGTTAAGCCAAACCCAAAGTCAGAACAACTCGACGTGAGAACATGTTGCGTCCATGTGTTCAAATGGTTCAAATTGCTCTGAGCACTGTGGGACTTAATATCTGAGGTCATCAGTCCCCTAGAACTTAGAACTACTTAAACCTAACTAACATAAGGACATCACACACATCCATGCCCGAGGCAGGATTCGAACCTGCGACCGTAGCGAAGTGCCTAGAACCGCTCGGCCACACTGGCCAGCCGTCCATGTGTTACGCTGTGGGAAGGTGTAATGTTGCATTGGCGTACTGACCTCAAAATCTTTCAACATTGTCCACTCATCGGTCATCGTTTTTGTGGCACTGTACTTCTTCCCCATGTGCGTCCCTTCAAGGGTGCGTTCGGGCCTGACTTCACTTTTGTGGATGACAATGCGCGACCGCATAAAACTGCTCAGGTATTCGGGGAATGGATTGACCTGGCCGTTCCGACGACTTAAATCCCACTGAACACGTGTGGGACACGTTGGGGAGAGATGTTGCAGCACGTCTACATCCAGCAACCACCGACCAGCATTTATCAACCATTATCAACCTCGCTGGTGCAGGAATGGAACACCTTGCCACAAGAACTCATAAGCAGCCTTATGGCCAGCATAGCGTGATTGTTGTCCGTGATGATCGCACACCCCACTAAGAAGCAAGTATCGCGTTGTGTAATGTCCAGGGGACCACCTTAAATCCCAGTGTCGGTGTACTTAGCGCCTGAATAAAAGAGTCGTTTCTGTCGCGTATTTCTTTGAGTTATCTTCAGTGCTATACTGTAGCAATTCTGTATATTGTCGAAGTTTCATCGAGCTATGTTACTTTGCTGTGACATGTCATGCGAAAGTTACTGTCCTTAAGTTTTGGGTACCAGTGTATTAAAATTATCATTAGGTAGTTGTTTACTTTTAGAACGATTCACGTAAGTAACGAAGTAAATTAATGGGAAGGTCGCACTCAAAATGTAGTACATTGGAACAAAAATTGTGGCAGACCGGGATGTCCCTGGCACGTGCCGCCACTTGAGACGACACAGTAAGCACCGGACCTCTAGGCGACCTATCACCCAAGAAAGTTGGTCAGTCGGGCAGCCTTCGATGTAGACTGCATCTTAGATAAGGAGTGCGTTCGCTTTCCTGTGGTGCAAATGTTGTGTGGCTTTCGCAATTGCAGCACGTGTAGCTATGACTGACCGCGATCGAGGTCTCTACCATTCAGAACACAGATTCTGTAAAGTGGGTCTTTTGCGGCAACACTTACAACATGTGCGTCCCCAGATTAAGAAAAAAAACGAGTGTCCTGGATTCCACGGTTAACGCCTGATAAACGCTGTGCGTTGCAGTGGAGCTAGATCACGCAGTGATAGCGTATGATACCGACATGAAGGCAAGGTTACCCTCGTATACACTTAAAGCGCAGAGTGACAGTGTAGGAAGAAAGTTAAGGAACATTAGAGTTTAACATCCCGTCGACAGTGCTGTCATTAGAGACAGAACAAAGTTCGGAATACGAAACATGGGGAGGACACCAACCGTGCCTTTTTCAAAGGAACCACACTGCATTTACTTGAAGCGATTTAGCAAAATCACGAAAAATCTAAATAAGGATGAAACTGCCTGGCAGATTAAAACTGTGTGCCGGACCGAGTCTCGAACTCGGGAACTTTGCCTCTCACGGGCAAGTGCTCTACCAACTTTTTTTTTCTTATTTTGTTCGATATAGTTCGTTGCGTTTGGTCCGGACGGACGTCACAAGACATCTGTTCAAGTTGATCGTTGATTCTTTGACTCAGTTTTTTTATTACAGAGAGCACGCAGCCCTCTGACCAGACACGCTGAGCTACCGTGCCGGCTCCAACTGAGCTACCCAAGCACGACTCACGACCCGTCCTCACAGCTTCAATTCTGGCAGTACCTCGTCTCCTACCTTCCAAACTTCACAGAAGCCCTTCTGCGAACCTTGCAGAACTAGCACTCCCGGAAGAAAGTATACTGCTGAGACGTGGCTTAGCCACCGTCTGGGCGATGTTTCCAGAATGAATTTTTCACTTCGCTTCGCAGTGTGCGCTGATATGAAACTTCCTGGCAGATTAAAACTCTTCATACGTATAGTGTGGTCACAGTAGCATCCTAGTTTGTGATAATTTGTCACTTTTGTTCCCTGAGATACGTGTATGATGAATCACGTTTGTACTAAATGTTTCACAGGAGACAGATTTGTAAGACATACCGGTATGAAGAAAGTTGTATGTGGTACAAAACTTATGACGGGCAGCCGCCTTCCACATCACTAAGTGCCAGTGATCTCGACTAAATGCTCCAGTCCCTCTGAGACGTTTCATCTCGTGTAGCACATGCATCGGGCTTCGTGCTATACTGCGGGGAAAATTAACTGTTAGCAGTTTTGAGCTGAAAGTATTCTCAGGAATATGTACGATACTGCAGTGCCTGTGTCGTTCAGAAGTTGATGCCTGTCCGACGGTAAAGTCACTGCGGCGACTGCAGTCTACCCTGTACGCGAATATACGTAATGGATGTAGGAGTGCAGGTTGCAGATACGTGATTGACGTTATATGGAAGTTTGGGTCTAGCCGTTAAGCGTGCACGGATAGCCTAACGCAAGACGACCGCTCGCGATAAGCGAGTTCGACTCCCGGTCCGGCATAAATTTCCATTGTCGTCGTTCCATTACACAGATGATGATTGGCCATGTTCCCAACTGAGAATACATGTCAAGGGATTGTATGCCTTAAAGTAAGAATTTCTAAGGAATGAGTATAGCGTACTGTTCTTGTCACGAACATCAAACCGTAATTGTCATTTGATGTAAGTATAACCCTGTTAGTTTAACTTTTGCGCTACGCCCGAAGCTTCAGTATTCCACGGGTGCTAATGAACCAAAAAATTATGAGCACTGCCACCGAGAGATCCAGTACTGCCTGGTGGCGTTACGGGCACTTGATGTGGTTAGCAAAGTATATAAGAGGTGTGATTGGAAAGTTTTAAGAATCGATCCGCTACTGCTTACTGGTTTGGCGGGCAGGTACACGGAGGGCGGGGAGTGAGCCATTGCCTTGTCCTTGAAACGCTTCTGACAGGAAACTGCGTTTCCTTTATTCAGTTCGTTGTGGCAGCTGCTTCATCTTCATCTACTTCTACACGGATACTCTCCAAATCACATTTAATTGCCTGGCAGAGGGTTCATCGAACCACCTGCACAATTCTCTATTATTTCAATCTCGTACAGCGCGGAAAGAAACGAACACCTATATCTTCCCGTACGAGTTCTGATTTCCCTTATTTTATTGTGGTGATTATTTCTCCCTATGTAGGTCGGTGTCAACAAAATACACTCCTGGAAATGGAAAAAAGAACACATTGACACCGGTGTGTCAGACCCACCATACTTGCTCCGGACACTGCGAGAGGGCTGTACAAGCAATGATCACACGCACGGCACAGTGGACACACCAGGAACCGCGGTGTTGGCCGTCGAATGGCGCTAGCTGCGCAGCATTTGTGCACCGCCGCCGTCAGTGTCAGCCAGTTTGCCGTGGCATACGGAGCTCCATCGCAGTCTTTAACACTGGTAGCATGCCGCGACAGCGTGGACGTGAACCGTATGTGCAGTTGACGGACTTTGAGCGAGGGCGTATAGTGGGCATGCGGGAGGCCGGGTGGACGTACCGCCGAATTGCTCAACACGTGGGGCGTGAGGTCTCCACAGTACATCGATGTTGTCGCCAGTGGTCGGCGGAAGGTGCACGTGCCCGTCGACCTGGGACCGGACCGCAGCGACGCACGGATGCACGCCAAGACCGTAGGATCCTACGCAGTGCCGTAGGGGACCGCACCGCCACTTCCCAGCAAATTAGGGACACTGTTGCTCCTGGGGTATCGGCGAGGACCATTCGCAACCGTCTCCATGAAGCTGGGCTACGGTCCCGCACACCGTTAGGCCGTCTTCCGCTCACGCCCCAACATCGTGCAGCCCGCCTCCAGTGGTGTCGCGACAGGCGTGAATGGAGGGACGAATGGAGACGTGTCGTCTTCAGCGATGAGAGTCGCTTCTGCCTTGGTGCCAATGATGGTCGTATGCGTGTTTGGCGCCGTGCAGGTGAGCGCCACAATCAGGACTGCATACGACCGAGGCACACAGGGCCAACTCCCGGCATCATGGTGTGGGGAGCGATCTCCAACACTGGCCGTACACCACTGGTGATCGTCGAGGGGACACTGAATAGTGCACGGTACATCCAAACCGTCATCGAACCCATCGTTCTACCATTCCTAGACCGGCAAGGGAACTTGCTGTTCCAACAGGACAATGCACGTCCGCATGTATCCCGTGCCACCCAACGTGCTCTAGAAGGTGTAAGTCAACTACCCTGGCCAGCAAGATCTCCGGATCTGTCCCCCATTGAGCATGTTTGGGACTGGATGAAGCGTCGTCTCACGCGGTCTGCACGTCCAGCACGAACGCTGGTCCAACTGAGGCGCCAGGTGGAAATGGCATGGCAAGCCGTTCCACAGGACTACATCCAGCATCTCTACGATCGTCTCCATGGGAGAATAGCAGCCTGCATTGCTGCGAAAGGTGGATATACACTGTACTAGTGCCGACATTGTGCATGCTCTGTTGCCTGTGTCTATGTGCCTGTGGTTCTGTCAGTGTGATCATGTGATGTATCTGACCCCAGGAATGTGTCAATAAAGTTTCCCCTTCCTGGGACAATGAATTCACGGTGTTCTTATTTCAATTTCCAGGAGTGTATTTTCGCACTCGGAAGAGAAGGTTGGTGACTGGAATTTCGTGAGAAGATTCTGTCGCAACGAAAAACGCGTTTCTTTTAATGATGTCCAGCCCAAATCCTGTATCATTTCAGTGACACTCTCTCCCATATTTCGCGATAATGCAAAACGTGCTGCCCTTCTTTGAACTTTTTCGATATACTCCGTCAGTCCTATCTGGTAAGGATCCCACACCGCGCAGCAGTATTCTAAAAGAGGACGGACAATTATAGTGTAGCCTGTCTTCTTAGTAGCTCTGTCACATTTTCTAGGTGTCCTGCCAATAAACGCAGTCTTTGGTTAGCCTTCCCCAGAACATTTCCTATGTGTTCCTTCCAGTTTAAGTTATTCGTAATTGTAATTCCTAAGTATTTAGTTGAATTTACGGCCTTTAGATTTGACTGATATATCGTGTAACCGAAGTTTAACGAATTCCTTTTAGCACTCATGTGGACGATCTCAAAATTTTCGTTATTTAGGGTCAACTGCCAATTGTCGCACCGTTCACATATCTTTACTAACTCGCTTTGCAATTGTTTTTGATCTTCTGATGACTTTATTAGTTGATAAACGACAGCGTCATCTGCAAACAACCTAAGACGGCTGCTCAAATTGTCTCCCAAATCGTTTGTATAGACAAGGAACAGTAAAGGGCCTATAACACTACCTTGGGGAACCCCAGAAATCACTTCTGTTTTACTCGATGACTTTCCGTCAATTACTACGAACTGTGACCACACTGACAGGAAGCCACAAATCCAGTCCCATAACTGAGACGCTATTCCATAAGCACGCAATTTCACTACAAGCCGGTTGTTGGTACAGTGTCAAAAGCCTTCCGGAAATCCAGAAATACGGAATCAATCTGAAATCCCTTGTCAATAGCACTCAGCACCTCGTGCGAACCAAGAGCTAGTTGTGTTTCACGAGAACAATGATTTCTAAACCCATGTTGACTGTGTGTCAATAGACTGTTTTCTTCGACGTAATTCTTAATGTTCGAAAACAATATATGTTCCAAAATCCTGCTGCATATCGACGTTAATGATATGGACCTTTATTAAGTGCATTACTCCTACTACCTTTCTTGAATATTGGTGTGACCTGTGAAATTTTCCAGTCTTTGAGTATGGATCTTCGGTCGAGCAAATGATTGTATGCGATTGTTAAGCATGGAGCTAATGCATCAGCATACTCTGAAAGGAACCTTATTGGTGTATAGTCTGGATCTGAAGACGCTTTTATTAAGTGATTCAAGTTGCTTCAATACTCCGAGGATATTTACTTGTTTGTTACTCATGTTGGCAGCCGTTATTGATTTGAATTCTGGAATATTTACCTTGTCGTCTTTTGTGAAGGCATTTCGGAAGGCTGTGTTTAGTAACTCTGCTTTGGCAGCACTTTCTTCGATAGCATCTCCACTGTTATCACGCAGAGAAGGCATTGATTGTTTCTTGCCGCTAACATACTTCACATACGGCCAGAATCTCTTTGGATTTTCCGCTAGGTTTCGAGACAAACCTTCGTTGTGGAAACTGTTATAAGCATCTCGCATTGTAGTCCGCGCTAAATTTCGAGCTTCTGTAAAAGATCACCAATCTTGGGGATTTTGCGTCTGTTTAATTTTGGCATGTTTTTTTCGTTGTTTCTGCAACAGTGTTTTGTCCCGTTTTGTGTACCAAGGAGGATCAGCTCCGTCGTTCGTTAATTTATTTGGTATAAATCTCTCAATTGCTGACGATACTGTTCCTTTGAATTTAAGCCACATCGGGTCTACATTTATATTATTAACTTGGAAGGAGACTTACATTGTTGATTTAGAAGAAGTGAAGGTTGTCTCTCAGGAAGGCGTCAAGTGAATTTTTATCTGCTTTTTTCAATAGGTATCTTTTTCGTATATTTTTGGAGGATTTGGGGGTTACAATATTCAATCTCGCTACGACAACCCTGTGCATTAATACTTGTGTCCGTTTTGATGCTTGTTATTAACTCAGGATTATTTGTTGCTGAGAGGTCAAGTGTGTTTTCACAACCGTTTACTATTCGCGTGGGCTCATGAACTAACTGGTCGAAATAATTTTCAGAGAATGCGTTTAGCACAATTTCGGATGACGTTTTATGCGTACCTCCGGAATTAAACATGTATTTTCACCAACATATCGAGGATAAATGAAAGTCACCACCAAGTATAATCGTATGAGTCGGGTACGTGTTTGAAATCAAACTCGAGGAATCTGCAGCGTACACGGTCACAAAACCGTCTGAGCTTCTGATTCAGACCCTCCACTCGGCTCTGTACCAGAGGTCCGCAATCGGTCCTGTCGACTATGCTGCAAATGGTCAGCTCTGCTTTCATCTTGCAAGCAAGACTGGCAGCCTTTACCACTTATGTTAGCCGCTCGAAACCATAGAGAATGTTGATGACGATGATTGGTTTGTGGGGGGGCTCATCTGCGCGGTTATCAGCGCCCTCCCAACCTTTGCGCAGTCCAGTCTCGCCACTTTCATGAATGATGATGAAATGATGGGGGCAACACAAACACCCGGTCATCTTGAGGCTGGTGAAAATTCCTCACCCCACCGGGAATCAAACCCGGGACCCCGTGCTCGCGAAGCGAGAACGCGACCGCGAGACCACGAGCTGCGGACTAGAGAGAATCTCCTCTGATCCAAAATGACACACATCATTGGTACCGACGTGAGCAGCCACCAGCAGTTGGCTGCGACCAGTCCTCGTCATAGCATCCGGAAGGACCTGTTCCACATCTGGAATGACTCCACCCAGTATGCACACGGAGTGCACATTGGTTTTCTTTCCCTTCTTGGCAGCTATGTCCCTAAGGCGACCCATAACGCACCTAACTTTGGAACTCCCAACTATCAATAATCCCACCCTCTGTGACTGTCCGGATATTGCAGGCTGAGAGGTTTCCTCTGAAACAGGACAAGCGACAGCATCTGGCTCAGCGCAGTGTCAGCCACAGACAGCACCTGGAACCTGTTTTCAGACAAACCGGGGAGGCCTTATGTGAGGCCGCCTGGGAAGTCTTTCGCCGCCTGCTACACCCTGGAGCGACCACCCACTCAACGTCAGTGCGAGCAGTAACTGGGCTGGCCACCGGTGAGGACCGATCGGAGGACTCGGACGTGCTGGACGTCCGTTGGATCCCCATGGCCGGCCCACAACAGTGGTGCCCATCCACTGCAGCCTCAAGCTGTGTAACCGAAGCCATCACTGCCTGAAGCTGAGAGCGAAGTGTCACTAACTCGGCCCGCATCCGCACACAACAATCGCAGTCCCTGTCCACACTAAAAACCGTGGAAAACTAAACTATGCAGACAAACGAAATACGTGCTGCGCAACTCTACTGTAGATACTGACGAAAACGCAGGAACTGTGTCTAATAAATTAGATTAATACGCAGAGATTCAAAAACCTAATTACTGAAGCACTCAGGTGAAACTAAAGAATTCGCCCCTGGTTAGGAACTTGTAATATGTCACAAAATTGGTTTACTTTCTGATGCAAACGAAAACGCGAGAACTGTGGCTATTAGATATTAAATAAACACGCAGAAATTCAGGAAACTAAACAATTAAAGCACACAGATGATATTATAAAATTCGCTCCTGGTTAGTTACTCCCCTGTTGCTGCTTGTGTCTCAGCCGGCTACTACTACCTGCGGGTCTGTTAGCGCTTGTTGCTGGATTCTGTCTGCGTGAAAATGGACGTAAAAACGGAACAACTAATTTGTGTGAAATTTTGTTTTAAAACTGGGAAATCAGCTCTGGGACTTGCGAACTATTAAAAACAGCTTTTGGAGATGATTGTGTGAGCCAGTCAAATGTTTCTTTCTGGTTCAACAGATTTAAAAATGGCCGCGAATCATTTGAAGATGAACCACAGTCCGGCCGTCCTTCCACCTCAAAAACGAATAAAAATGTTGTGTACGTTCGCGACTTAGTGCGCGTTGATCGTAGACTTACAATTAGGGAGATGGCTGATGAACTTAATTCAAGTTTCTATGCAGTTCAGTCAATTTTAACTGAAGATCTGAACATGTGTCGAGTGTCCGCAAAATTCATTCCAAAGGTGTTGTCCGGTGACCAGAGACAATACCGACTTGAAGTGTACCAAGAACTGATTAATCGGACTAAAAATGACCCAGATTTGTTAAATAGGGTAATTACAGGTGACGAATCCTGAGTATATGGATATGATCCTGCAACCAAAGTGCAGTCTTCGCAGTAGAAGACTCCAGATTCACCACGACCGAAAAAAGCACGGTAAAGTAGGTGGATGTGTGTGATGTCCTTAGGTTACTTAGGTTTAAGTAGTTCTAAGTTCTAGGGGACTGATGACCTCAGAGCCATTTGAACCAAAGTCGGTGGAAAGTGAAGACAATGTTGGTGATTTTTTTTTTTATTCTACCGTATTGTGCATCATGAATTTACCCCTGGAGGACAGACAATTAACCAGAAATACTACAAATGTGCCCTTGAGCGTTTGCGTGAAAAGGTGCGGAAGAAAAGGCCTGCGTTGTGGAAAGACAGGAGTTGGGTGCTACACCATGACAATGCTCCGGCTCATCGTGCCTTCTCCATCGTTGAATTTTTAACCAGATTCAAAATTCGTGTGCTTCCACAACCGCCATATTCCCCTGATTTGGCCCCTGGGGACTTCTACCTGTTTCCTAAACTGTAATTTTCACTGAAAGGGAAGCGATTTGATTCGATTGAAGACACCCAGGCAAATACCGAGAGCATCCTTAACACACTACAGGAAAAAATTTTCCAGGAGTGTTTCCAAATGTGGAAACACCGTTGGAGTCGGTGTGTTCAGTCAGAAGGGGACTATTTTGAAGGAGATGTATCACAGTAGCATGTAAGTACCATCATTGTGCAGTTACAAGCTCATTCTTAAAACTTTGCAATCACACGTCTTAGTTACTCTTTCCAGTAACATTAATGTGAACACCTGTCAGAAGTCTGAGTAACCATCTTTTGGAGCGTGGATCGTTGCGAGACTAGCAGGGAGAAAGTCAGTTATGCTCTGGAAGGTACCGACAGGGATTTGCAATCATGTCGACTCCAGTACCGTGGCCAGATGCCCTGTGTTTCTCGATTGAGGATCCATGGCGCGTACATCCGACCGAGGTGGCTCCACAGATTCTCGATTGGATTTCAATCCGGGGAGTTTGGTGGCCAGGGGTGTACGATAAACTTATCCTGGTGCTCTTCGAACGAACCACGTACACTGGAACTGTGTGACACGTTGCATTGCCCTACTGTTTGGTGCCATTGCGCCGAGGAAAAGCAAACTGCATTTAGGGGTGGGTATGTACCCTGAGGACAGATGCATACTTGTGTTGATCCATTGTGCCTTACAGCATCCATACAGGGTGCGTCGCTTAAATCCAGACAAAGTTCAATTTGAATTTCCCGCCGTATCGTAGTTCTGCCGGAGGTCGTCATTGGTGTTCTTGAAATCCGTAGGTATCTAGTAAACATTCAGAACCTCAAAATGGCCGAGATGTTACTGACAAGTGTGGAGTACAGCCGAAGAGCCGCGATTATCGAAAGTCTTTGCGTTGGGCGTTCGCCCACTGAAATAATTCGATTGTTCGGGTACCCGAGATCAACTGTTTACGATATTATGGTCAAGTATAATGCTTCGGAGAAGTCTGGGGAAGGTTCCGCTAACCAGGCGAAGAAATCTCGTTAGAGAAAACACGTGTCACGATTCGCGGCGGTCATCGAAAAGGCTCAGGCGCTCATTTCGGAGGCTCCGGGGCAATCGCTGAGGAAATTGGTGTCAGTATTGATTGTCAGGGAGGGAACAATGAGTCGCATGACAGAGGAGGACCTCATACGAGACATTTAGTCCAAAACTGGCTCTAATATAACGTTCTGGTCAATGGAGTTCTGGCCCGAGAATAGCTCAGGTTTGAACCCTCTCGACTACTATGTTTGAAGCGTAGTTGGAAGAGTTACCAATAAGATGGCCCGCGTCCGACCATCCTGATTTAGGTTTTCCGTGATTTCCCTAAATCACTCCAGGTAAATGCCGAGATGGTTCCATTGAAAGGGCACGGCCGACTTCCTTCCCAGTCCTTTCCTAATCCTGTAAGACCAATGATCTCGCTGTCTGGTCTTCTCCCCAAGCAACCCAACCCCAACCCAGTAAGACGGGGCAGCCTAATGTCCACGTCTCTAGGCACCGCTGCCGAAGCAGTATTCGCGAATGTGGACAGCGCTGTTTTAAAGTGTGCTTGCAATCGCTTCAGGACCAGATCGGAGGCGGTCAATACGGCTGAAGGGGGTTACATCGAGTAACGTTACTCTTGAAAGATACCGCTAATTATATGTAAAAGGATTTTCATTTTCCTTTGTATTTTGTTTTAATAAATTTGCTTTAAAAATGTTTCATTTGTCCATATTTCAGCTCCGCATCCTGTAGATCCCCATACCATAACGGTCCCTCCTCCGGTGTGGATATTTCAGAAGATTGTTGCAAGGTGTTTGCTTACAGATTTTTCACATCGTACTCGCCAACGGCCATGTGTCCGATGAAGCATAAAATGCGATTCATGTGAAAGCGGCACCGGTCGCCACTCAGCGGACGTTCACTTGCACTGGCGTGCTCTCTGGAAGAACGGATGTTGCGGAGATTCGGCTTAGCCACAGGTGAGGGGATAGCTTTTCAGTCTGCCAGTACCTGAAGCCTGGAAGGAAGAAGATGAGGTATTGGTGCAAGTAAAATTGTGAGGACTGCCCGTGTGTAGTGCTTGGATACCTCAGTCGGTGAACACTTGTCTGTCGGTGGCACAGGTGCCCAGTTAGAATCTCAGTCCAGGATACAGCTTTAATCTGCCAGGAAGTTTCAAATCCTATACACTCCGCTACAAAGTGAAAATTCATTCTGGACTTAGGTTTCGCCATAACCAGCAAACTGACATTGCTGAGGCAAACGGCTGAAGTCTGATAGCAGGTCAAACGACGACTGTGTGCCTCTTACCCAACTGTTAAAGAACACGCTCTTAGAAATGAGCTAGTGATGTACCGGACTATCATGAGACTAGTTATGGACTACGGAATCTCAACATGGGGTACTGCAGCGAAACACGTGTTCAGAGGCTGCAGACTGCAGAATAGAGCACTACAAAGAAATGTCCATTAGCTAGATAAGTTTCCAGCTAAATATCTACACGAAGCGGCAGAAGAGCCAAAAGACCTGGGCCGTTTCAAGAAGATTGCAAAAACCCTGTATCAGAAACCAGATAGGTCTAGAACCCACTTATTAGGGACGTACAGTCCTTCACGACGACCAAGACCGTTACAAACAACCCGTAATTCGACACCGCCGACAGTAAATCTACTCGAAGGTAACGCTTAGTTGAGAAAAATACTACAATAAAGAAGACAAACTGATACCCTGAACATTTTTGTAGCATTTTTTGGAACAGCGATCTTGTAATCTGTATAAAATCACTGAAGGAACAAATAGTTCACGATGGGTATTTTATTAAAGTGATCTGTTTCCGCCTAGGCTTAGGCAATCTTCAGACAGCACCATCAGTGAAGTTGATGATGCGTACAACAGTCAGTCAACCTCTGTCGCTGAAACAGTTTCAGCGTAAACTTCAGCTGATGGTGCTGTCTGAAGATAGCCTAAGCCTAGGCCGAAACAGGTTATTTTAATAAAATACCCATCGCAAACTACACTGTTTTTTCACTGTTTTGATAATAAACTGATATTCTTACTGATATCATATCCAAAAGATAAAGTAGTAAATGCCTCTGGTCAAACACTACACTACAGATTCCGAAGCTTCCGGGAACATTCTAGCAACGCTATAGGCTCCAAGTAGCGAAATACACTGACGCAGTGACATTAGCGAATGAGTACGTGTTATTAATATTTTGAGTTTCCCTAGGGCACAGCCCTATGTAATCCGGAACTGAACATTAAACGTCACGTGAGATGTACCGACCAATTTTAAATTAGGCGTAGAGTATCGCCTTGCCGGTAGGGAAATAGTAACAGCAGAATGTGTCTGTGTGGAGATCTCAGTGTCGGCCGCCGATGAGTAACAAATTTCAGGGTGGTGCATAAGTTCGTAGGGTTTTTGTTTCGTATGTAGGTATTCTAGTTGCTATGGGTCTGTTTATCTATTGTCATTTTTTATTTGTAGTTCGCTGTTGGAGTTCACATATTGTCATTTTGTCATTTAGAGGTAGTGAGTGGAGCCGTGGACGCTAGAAAATGGAGTGACAAATGGAGAAATTGGAACATTTTCGACACTTTCTTCTGTCTCGGTTCAGCAGAGGGATGACAGCAGCGGTGTCAGCCAGAAACTTTTGCGCCGTGTTTGGTGTAAAGCTTTTGGACAGAGCATGACAAAACAATAATGCTTTTCTCGTTTTAAGGAGGATGGCTTTGACATTAGAGAATCTCAAAGTTCAGGAAGAAGATCGTTTAAACGCATTAATCCACAATGATCCATGTCAGTGTACTCGAGAACTGGCAAATGTAATGAACTGTGATCATTCCACCATCGTGTGACATTTGGTATTGTCGGGAGGGGTATATGGGTACCGCATGCTGTAAGCCAAAATCACAAAAATCTGCGGGTGGCCATATGTTCTTCTCTGCTTGCTGTTCATTAATTGGCTCGTGAACTACACCAACCATGTATGTCTTGTATGTTTACTGGCGTCGAGAGATGGTGTGTTGATGCTAACATAAGGAAAATAAAGGTATGGTTGAACCCAAACAAAGCAGCATCTCCCCTTAAAATGACCAGCGCGCATCCACAAAAGATGATGTTATGCATCTGGTGGAACAGCGACGGTGTTGTGTACTACGAATTGCTTCCCCGACGTGTAACCATCTTTTCTGACATTTTTTGATGACAACTGAGACATCTTGAGGACACAATCCGAGAACAACGACCAGGAAGATCGTGTATAGTGATGCTACTCCACTATAACGGCCGTCCGCATTCTGCTAGACTGACAAGAAAACATTATGCAGGAGTTGGATTGGAAAGTCATTTCTCGCCCACCTTATCTACCTGATCTTACGCCCTGAGATTTTCACCTTTTCCGTTCTCTATCGAACAACCTTCAAGGAACTTCCTTTCTGGATGGAAATGCTCTCCGAACATGGTTCGACGAGTTCTTCGTCTCAAAACCACGTGATTTCTACAGTCGCAGAATCGAAAAGTTACCCCATCGTTGCCGTACTACAGGGTGGTCCAAAAGTCCGGAAACACCCTGATAAAATCCAAATGTAGTAGCAAACAAGGAAACAGAGTCCCTACACACGAGGAACATGGCGGCCATCTTGAAAACCGCCATCTTGGATTCAACTCCAATACTCCAAATGGGAGTGTGGTCATGTGACATATCAAACAGATAGAGAATTTCACCAGAAAAACAATGCCACTGTTATTTTAAATATAGCTTTATTCATTCTCGGGATATAGCCAATCATTTGCGACAGCAGTGGGACGCTCGGCAGCGTGAGTATTACGTACTGAGAAGTCATAAAATGGAGTCTGAAACGGTGCAAAGTGACTATCCCATGCCTGATATGCTACATGTGTTTAACTGTTAGGTATCATTTACTCATGCTAACGTTTCAGTCATTGTTTCCTTATTTACAAGAACGCATTGAAATCATCTTGATATCAGGAGAAAGAAGCACACGGGCCATTGCTGAGGATTTCAACAGTCGTCACCCAACAAGACAGCCAATCACTCACAGCCTAGTTGCCAAGCTTTTGGCCAAATTTCGAGCAACCGGTTCTGTCGCAGATAAACCTAAGGCTGGAAGACCAAAATCTGCAACCGATGGAGCAACAACACTGAGCGCGTTGGCACCATTTAGCAAGAGTCCGCAACTGAGTACTCGTCGTCTGTCACAAGAATGTGGGGTTAGCCGTACCCCTATACTGCGAATTTTATCGCAGCGCAAATGGCACCTGTACAAAATTCAGTTGCTCCAACACCTGAAGGAGGATGATCCAGACCGTCGGGTGAATGTGTGACACAGCAGCTGCAAATAAACCCACGTTTTCCCTATCAGGTGATATTCAGTGATGAAGCCAATTTCTTTATCAATGGTGAAGTGAACAAGCAGAATCACATATACTGGTCCGACACAAATCCGCACTGGATTGATGCTTCCAAATCGGTCGACTCACAAAACGTGATGGTCTGGTGTGTTGTGTGGGGTACCAAAGTCGTTGGACCTTTTTTTATTGATGGTACGTTAACAGCCAACGGATATCTGAGGTCACTGGATGAAGAAGTGTTTCCCTCGTTGTTAACGGAGGACGGGACTTTTCTGGAATTCTTCCAGCATGATTGAGCCCCACCTCACTATGGGTACAATGTGCGAGCATAACTGGATGTGCAGTTCCCTCAAAAGTGGATTGGTCGTAGGGGTGCTGTGGAGTGGCCACCACATTCACCAGATTTGTCTCTTTTGGATTTTTATGCGTGAGGTCATGTCAAGGCACTGATTTACTCTGTGAAAATATTGGATTTGCATCATCTAAAGCAGCGCATTGTTGATGCGTGTGGTCAAATTCAGGCAGATATGTTGGTCAAAGTTCATCAGGACTGGGTTCGGAGGATAGCATTAACAATCCAACATAATGGACAACATATCGAGCCATTCCTATGACTGTTGGTGATCTCTCTGGACTGTGAAACAGCGGCGTAATGTCTCTTCGGCACACATCACACATGCTGCCGAGCTTCCCACCGCTGCCACATGTAACTGGTTATAACCCGAGAGTGAATAAAGCTATATTTATAAT